>NW_015651557.1:1070472-1078689 GCF_001515625.1 Sinocyclocheilus rhinocerous | reverse complement strand
CATACTGTTGATGCCGTGTCCAGCCGGAGCGACGAGGCATAAACATTAAAATCCATTACAAACGAGGCATTTGTTGCATCCAGTGGGGACATAATTACTGATTATAATGACTTATACTGTCTTTTTACGCGTTGCGTTGCATCGCGCCGCGTAAACATAAAACTGTGTCTGCATTTGTGATCAGAGAAATTACAAACAACAGGTGCTACTCTACACTGCTCAAAACTTGCGTTTGAATCATCAGTGGCAAATCCTTTAAATGAAAACGTACTTTCGTGAGTCAGAACTGCCGGCATTTTAGTCTAACGTTACTCTTCCAGGATCAGTAAACAGTCCTCCATAAAATGTGCTGCACACAAATTAATATTTGGGTTGAAGTGTTCTGGAACAGTGTTGTAAATACAACTTAACCACTGATTTCTAGTCGTGTCCATTTTTGGAAGACCAAACAAAGTAGTTTCGCTTTCACAACGTAACACAGCGTCACACACGGTGGCCTAGAGTGAGCGGAGGCCGGGGACTAGAGTGAGGAACGGCCGGAGGGCTAGAGTGAGCGGAGGCGGGCGGGCTTGAGAACGGCGCGGCCGGCGGATTCGACGAAGGAGCGTCCGGAGGGCTTGCGGCAACCACATGTGACGACCCTGGGCTGGACTCCGCTTCGATATTTTTAAGTTACGCCTTCTTTCTTTGCGTGAACGTTTGGGCGGCGTTATGCAAATCTTCTCACATCGTGACGTAGACATGTGGGGTGTGTTAGAACGAGCCGTTTTAGGTAGGCGTGGCTGACTCTTAACTTTTATAAAGAATATCTCTTTGGATTTGAGACTTTAGTCTTTGCAACTTTACAGATCTTCTTTATGCACCAAGAGCTTGTAACACTCCAAAGAGAAAGGAAAAATTGAAATCGCATCATATGACCCCTTTAAGATACAAAACTGCAAGCGGACGCTCGTGTTAATACACCAAGCTTCCTATTCAGTAGCTTGCATACTATAGCATGTTGAATGCATGCATTTGTTACATTGGTAGTGATAAAAAATAGTAGTTATGTTGTTGAATTGGTGAGAATGTCCACCAAGACACCGCCAAAAACTGATTTTACATTTCCGTGTGAGATAGTAAGGCTGTAAACTGTTCAAAATGTCAATTTAAACGACTGTCTTGTGAGAATCTATAAAGAATGTGGCAGCTGCAATCTCTTTAATGGGCTCAGTATAAACTCCATTATGTGCTTCCTCCATTTTGCCTTGTGGCAGGGCCACTGCTGGCTCGACAGCACATTAGCCACTACCGGCCTGAAGTAGGTGGTGTTTTGTTACATCATAAAATGTTATGAGAGCTATTACAGAAAGCCATCATCCTCTGCCACTCCATTGAGATGCTCGCAGAGACAGACAATTAGGGCGGAGGGAGGGGTCTCTCTTTTCGACAGCATTACTTACCAGGTAAGGGTCTTATATAAAGGTTTTCAGAGTCTGGGTATAGAACAGGTACACAGTCAGGATACTTATATAAACACAATTGTCTGATGTGTCTTGATAAGAACCACTGTATCTAGTGAGCAGCAATTAGATTGATATTTAAAGACCTATACAAAAAGCATTTTACTAAAGCAAATAATTGTAACACTTTTCTAACTAAATACTAGTACTTACTGTATTTTTAAAACACTACTTACTTTAAAACACTAAATTAATGTAACCATCTTTTTTCAGTTTCACTATTCATTAGTTATTAGTACTTATTCCGATAGCAGTCAGTCACAATAGTAACTATTGCACTGATACTTGTAATAAATTCCACATTTTTGTCATTTTTGAATTCTATTGGGATCTGTGATTTGGAGATCAACTGTTCATTTCCAACTAGTATTTACTCCAGTTGTTGCTGATTCCAGTTCTACTAGTAATAGGTACTACTTGTTCTTTACTTGTAACTATTCAAATAGCTACTACTACCTATTCCAATTTCCCTAGCACTCACAGAATAAAACTAGTACCTGTTAATGAGACGCTAGTGAGTATACCAGTTGTTACTATTATCAACTGAATATTTTTAATAAGAACCTAATAAATACAACTAAGAGATACTAATAACTAATGGAATAAAAAAAATAAGTACTATTGTCTAATGCATAGTTACTAGTAAAACTATGTACACTTTTCTTCACATTTCTGGGGTTCTCAGAAGCAGACGTTGTCATAGTTGTGTAAGCTGGGGAATGGAAACTACAAAAAAATATAATGTTTCCATTCCCGTATGACCCAATATTAAAAGAAAATCCAAGATCGCATTTCTGTGATTTTCCAAAAGGGTGAAAAATACTGATTACGTTTTTAAGATTTGCAGTCACTCCCTCAGTCATTGTATTATACCTAAACACTCATGCAGCAACGTTAACCAGCTTTCTGTCATTTAATGCCAAGGTAATAAAACTCAAAGTAGCTTTAGTGTTGAAAATGAACATTTTTATATATATATATATATATATATATATATATATATATATACACGCATACATATATATATATATATATATATATATATATATATATATACATGCATACATACATACATAATAGATTTATGCTGTTAAGCCACTTAACAGGTAAAACAGGTTATCAGTCTGTGGAAAGGGTCCATTGTAAATATACAGCCTACTAGTGGGAGGTGATTAGTTAATATCTGAACCACAGATCCCCAGAGAAGCTGACTCAAGCAGATAGTAGTTGATAGAAATCGCTAGTGGAATAAGTAGCCTACTAATAAGACTTAAAGCTCAAGTACTAGTAAACAAGTATTTTAAAACAGTATTTAAAAATTCTGTATAGATACTGTAATTTCTAAGGAATACAAACTATACTAGGCCACCTGAAATACTATTTGTCCCTATGAGACCTTGAGTGGAGGAGGCAGGATAAAAGTGTAAACCGAGTGCGCCGTCTAGTGGTAATTCAAGGAAATCCTCATATGTGACAGTGGTGTTGTGTTCAGCAGAAATGTCAAGAGGATGCGAAATGCTAATGTTGACAAAACTTTAGAGGAGAAACTTACGGTAAAAGACGTACTCAGTGTAACTTGACCATATCTTGTCGTCAGTGTGCTGGTTGACGAACGAGGCCGTCACTGAGGAGTTACAGGCGACCATCTGGAAGCCGCACTCCGAGAGCATGTCGAAAGAGCGCTCCAGGTGCTTGAACTTGAGGTAAAAGCGGGACGTGTATCTGTCAGGGGTCCTGTCTGGGTCCCTGCTCTCGTTCAGGGTCTCGCCAAAAACTTCTTTGGCCAGCGCGATCCTCCCACAAATCATAATCCGCGGCACCCTCCGGAATTTGGCATCGGTTTGACTCTCCCTGCCCATCGTACAAGACCCGCGATATCCGACTGTGATGAACCCGCTTTTTCTGTCGGCGGGAACCAGCGACGGTGGAGGGCACATCCGCTGGTCGCTTCCTTGAGAGCCGTCCTCGTAATCGCTGTGGATGTATTCGTCGGGACTGGGCTTCAAGTCGTCCGGGGTTAAGAGTTTCACCAAGTCTGGCAATTGAAAGTACTCCGCTTCTTTCCTCAGCCTTCCCTTCTCAGGGAAGTGGTCAGGGAGGACAACTTGCCTGTCTCTGAGGTAGTCTAACACATATCTGAACAAAAACCCATCCCGGTCGATGAAGTAACGACCTTTGGGGTCCCTGGCAAGATCGTTCGATGCGTTATTTTTAGGAGAGAATATTTTCCCCAAAAGGGAGCCGGGGTTGCTGATTAACGTGGCGTGACGGGTATAATACACTTGGCCCCCGACGTTTAGTTCAATAACGTCTGGAAAGCTGCTGTCTTTGGCTCTAGAGTTTCCACTTAACGCCATTGTTTCGGTCATGGGTGCCAAAAAATATCCGTATTTTTGTAAGTTCGCTCTCTACAGCTTCGGAAAGGGTTTAGAAAATACAGACGATGGACCATGCACATTAAATGGCAATAAAAATAGCATTTCAACCAAACTAATTGAAGCAGGTATACCTTACAGTTACAAAAACCACCCTCTTCTCCGCAGATGAAACAAATCAAAAAGAGGGAATGAGCGGCGAAGTATCCGAGCTGGAACTATAGGCGCACAGCAGAGAGTCGCTCCGCGCAAAGGAGGATCGGTTGCTCAGCAGCGGATGGACACGGCTGCTTATTCCTTCGCCTGAAAAAGATAGTACACTTGTATGCAAACGGAAGATGCTGTTTAAATTCTGCAAAAACATTATAGAATATAGCTATTTTTCGGTTAAGCAGGTCCAAAGTTGTTTACAAGTTCGGCAGCGGTTTGAATCCAACTTTTGACGACCAAACTGGATAGTTTCAAACGAATATAATTGAAAACAGTTCAAAACACATATTTTATAGCGACTAAGGGGGTCGATCGATAATCCCAGCTGTTTAGAAGAAAATCCCGCCTGTGATCCTCTGACATAATCCAGGGTTTGTGTGTTGGTGGGGTTTAGAAGTGAAGATGATGCAGCATCGCTCGCTCTCAGGGCTGTGGCGCGGGAAAATAACCGCCTCAGCTGTTGTTGCCTCAGCGGGCGGGAAAAAAGAACACAATGGGTTATCAAAAATTACATCATCTTAAAGGAGTATGCACGCGATGCTATGGCGTTGCTGGCATATGCGTCTGTGTATGATATCAGTGTCAGCCAGCTGTGTTAGCTATAGTTCATGCAGGCAGCATATTGATTTAACTATAGAAAACCGACTGCCTGGAATGATATTTTGTGCTCTCATTTGTTAATTCAAGCGTTTGCCAATGACTTACTGTACTTTTAGAAAGAGAAAAAAAGTATTCTCAGTTTGTGTGAGGAAGTTTGTTCAGTGGAGGAAGCCACAGTCCATTTCAGGACCTTGGACAGCGATAACAATACCTACCACCATACCCACTCTTGCAGGGCTGCCGAGGACCCCCAATTGTGATACCTTCTTAAAATACAAAATTCATTTATAATGTTTGCAAAAAATATTTAGCCTGGTATAGTAAATTAAATAATTAGCAAAATGCAAATAATTAAAAAAAAAACAGTTTTGTAATGCCATTGTACTAAGGCAAAATAAATAAAAATTTAAATATTGTCTGGAAAATATTGACTTCATATTAAGTTGACAGAGTATATTTTTTCCCGCATACTATTAGCGATTAAACCAACAAAAAGAAACATTCTCAATGTAATTCAAATGAATTTGTGCTTTTCCAGACCAGCTTTAGAGAGAATATTGGCTTACAAACCCCAGTGAGCAAGATAAAGGCGGCGAAGAGGATTCTGCATGATGCCCCCCCCATTTATTTGTTTTCCTTAATGTGAATGTTGTCTTATGTTTTTTAGACTGTGACTGTCAGTAGCGATGTAATCTAATATGTTGCCGTTTTATTTAGTGTTCTTAAATACCAGTTTTGATAAAGGTGCATAGATCAGAATAATCAATTCTTTCGAATAAATATTAAATAGTATCGCATATGGGGGGAAAAAGCATATGACACCCCCTCTCCCCATAATAAGACCCGCTGTAGTCTTTCAGAAACATTAGACTATTTTCTTAAAAGCATACTGTTATGTCTAAGTTATTTTCATGTGATGTTCTTTGCCTGATCTTTATTGTAGATAGCTGCTACACTGTATAGCCTTTTAGCTCTTTAGCATTTGTTATAATGTATTTTTCACAATATTCTGTCAATATTCAGAAAAAGATAAATATTCCTGGTGCTCTGGTGTACCCTACTATTGTGGAAAGTATGCTACTTACTAGATAGTTTGAGAGAGAGAGAGAGAGATAGATAGATAGATAGAGGAGCGACAGTGCATTTATTTGTAAGTAGGCCATGAGCTGTATTCATAAATGCATGCATGCTTTCACCTCTTGTATGCTGCTTCTTTTCCAAAGATAAGGGTCTATAGCAGTTGACTGGCTTACTTTAAATAGCTCAAACTCGACTCACGGCTGGCAGATTTCCTGTTGTTATTTCATGACTGTACACCTCTGTAAAGCATTGGCATTCTTAATTTTTGAAAAGCTTTTCTTTGATTTGAAGAGTCTCGAAGGGCTCTCAGCAGGTAGCTGTATTTATCAGACAGGCTGATTCCTCTCGTGTCTCTCTCATATATGTCCTCAGAAGAATTGTCTTTGAAAACACAAAGCCATATGGTTTCAGGTAAACCAGGCCAGATAGAAGTCTGGCTTATAAAAATCAGGTAGATAAGGATGAAGACTTTGGCCTGTGATCATCTTTGGCCACAGTGTCTAGAGATCTCTAATTTAAATGCTTTTTACTCATTTTTCATTTTTATACAATCATACCACTGGAACATTAAAGCCAGACATTCTGTGCTATCACATATGAATTAAGTGTTGCTTTGTGAAGGATCAAACCACCAAGCTTTCCTATTTTAGGACAGAAGACCTCTTTCGTGTTAGAGTTTAGATACATTTCTCTCGAGAAGCAATTATCCTGAAAGACTTCAATGTACCCTGTGTGGTATTTTTTGACTAATGTATTTCCGAAGGTCAGTTAAAGGTCTTCAAGGGAACTGTTTCCTATAACAAACTAGGTCTAATTGATGTTAGGTTCTAAAACATATTGGAGGGGGGGGGGTAGCTAGCTACAAGTAGCCAGCAAAACTAGCTTACTGTAACTACATTTTTCAGTAGCTTGACAGAAGTGACTCTACTTTTAAAATAGTGTAGCGTTTCCGCTAGCAAGCTATTTTGTAAACAAGTAGCAGTATAGCAGCCCAAAATTCTACAACATCCTTTATTTATGTATTTTTTTTATTTTTTTATTTATTTGCATGTACCAAAGTATTTAAGCAACTTGTATAGCGCAGCTACATTGCACATAATTATGATACCTTTTCTAATTAGAGAATTTTGTTTTTGTATACTAAAGAAAGAACAAAAATGCACAGCATATTTAAATAAAATAATGTAAAAAATAGCAATAGCAATACATTTATAAATAAAAAAGCAATAAAAATAAATAAAATAATTATGTTTATTAGTGCCTGTGCAGTGATTTTCTTTTTCTGTTCTTTATTGCAATGTAAAGCAGATCAGAGAAAAAATATCATGGACAGTGCTCTACAATCTGATAAATAATGCATCTTTTCATATTAAATTCATAACAAATGAATACATATTACTTTAAATGTACATAGTTATTTGTAATCTGATACAATTCAGTAAAAATATCACCCTTTTATACATTAAAAATATTAGCTGCATTGTTCTACTTTTTTAAGAGTATGCAGTTTGATTTGAATTACTTTATATTATGGTTATTTTGATAATTTATATATCTGTCAGTTATTTCTTTGAAAAATTATTTTAATCTTCTTTATTTATTACAAATGTATTTAAATCTTCTTACGAAGGAAAGTAGAAAGTAGAAGTTAAATCAGTAAATGAAACACTTTCAAGAGCTTTTTTTCCCCGCAGCAGCTCGCTTTCTATCCTCAGCTGTTTTCCAGATGTGTTTTGTCCATAGAAATGCATTGATCAGTGCTAAAAGAAAATTGTGTCCACTGTGCACATACATGATTAATTGATCATCAAATTTGTACTCGATTATTTTTAATCATCAGTTATTATTTGTGTTATTGATTTGTTGTTGCAGCCCTACTTGAAATTACGTGTAGCTTGGAAACTGTTTTGATAAAACATTGTTGCAGTGACAGTAATTTAGTAATTTATGTCAGGAGTGCAAAATAATAAATCTGTATTTGTCATATTTGGAATGTAAATTCACCACGCATTCATATTCAGTCACGTCTGACTGTCATACTGGGATTGAAGCGATGTGGCTTGGTAAACCTTGTAATTCCAGAATAAAGGCTACTAATGGCTGAATAAAACAAAAGAATAATGATAAAGGAAGAATGAGGATAATGTCTCATACCTGGCGGAGGTGTGAAAGGTTCGTCGAGTGAGAACAATAGCATCATGAATGGGGCAGTTTGCCGAGCCAGACATGAGGCTACAGCACGCAGGAGAGCTTACAGGGGGCCATAAATCAATTTTATTAACCTTTTATTAGCCTTCTCTAAAAACACACATGACATGGTCTTAGAAAATGTTTAATAAAATTCACAGTTTTTAAGATTATGTCTTGAAATTTGAAATGAAGCATGATTAGACTTGTGGCTTTAGCTTCATTGTGTTTCTAAAATCATATCCTACAGCAACATATTTTTT
>NW_015651557.1:1046285-1069359 GCF_001515625.1 Sinocyclocheilus rhinocerous | reverse complement strand
GCCAGACATGAGGCTACAGCACGCAGGAGAGCTTACAGGGGGCCATAAATCAATTTTATTAACCTTTTGTTAGCCTTCTCTAAAAACACACATGACATGGTCTTAGAAAATGTTTAATAAAATTCACAGTTTTTAAGATTATGTCTTGAAATTTGAAATGAAGCATGATTAGACTTGTGGCTTTAGCTTCATTGTGTTTCTAAAACCATTTACCACAGCATAACAGCATAACATCATAACAGTCTGAGTAATTCTGATTCTTGAACAGTAAACTTTGAAGTGTCAGCTTTGTGAACATATGTTGATTATGTATCTAGTCAGAAAGACTCATGAGCAGCAACCTTTTTATTTTGGGTATGTCATTTGTGTCTCCATGCCGAAAATGGGGGGTGACAGCAAAGGGGTTAAAGTAGCTTCCCCAGTACTGATATTACATGCATGAGCCAACATAAAGAAAAGTTGTTGAATAAAGTCTGCAATCTAGAGCTGCATGATATTTTCAGAACATAGCTGAAAATGCTTTCCTCTTTGTTTGTCAGTTGCCCTTTTGATTCACTATAATAAAAGCAATTTGTTTTAATGCTGTGAAACAAACACTCAAAAATCCGAAATGGAAAAGTGTGTTGTTTTTGCAGCACTCTGAGTAAGAGGAAAACTACATCATTACAGGATGCTAATTTGTTTGTTCCCTTTTTAAATATCAAGCACCAAAACAAAGAAGAACAATCTAAAGGAAGACAGAATAAGGAGAAGTGGTATGTTCTGTGTGTCTTGAGGGAATTGGTTGTTTGACCTCTCAATCACTCCTTATTCACTGACCTGCACTCAGCAGGGTCAGGGCCACACAAACAACTTATTTTAAGAAACATGAGTAGTGCAGTGTTCTATTGTCATGTCAAACAAGTACAGAGAGACTATGATTCACAGAATGATACCTTTTGTCTCAGTAGTAAAAAAAAAAAAAAGACTAATCTCTAACTGGGATTTAAAGACTGTGCTGTCTTGTGATAATCATTATCTTCTATTTATTTGTTATATTTGATTTCATATTGATCACAATTAAATTACTGAATAATATGTGTGCATTCTTATTTTATTACATTGCTGTGAGATTTAAACAAAACTTGCCCTCCTTAATTTTCTCTGTATGAGTATCAAGAGGATTGTGTGAGTGTGCGACTATGTTATGCAATACTATAAATATTTTATGATATCACACTGAAGAAGACAGCACAGAGAAAATGAAATTTAAGCATAGGAAATCTTCAGTTAAGTGCTGATCAGATACAGTTTAAATCTTATTAAATCCTATAGCGATTTGCTTTGTGCTCTCAGGTTTTCTTGGCACCGCCCAACAACTGTTGCAAACATGTATGCATACCATCACACACACAGCTAAACTAGGTCTGCCAGATTCTCAAGAGACAGGCTGCTGGCCCACTGAACATTAAGAGCACTAGCTAGTTTGCCCCAGCTCATAAACCACTGGCTGATGGAGGGTAAAACATTTGGCTTCAGTCTCACTCTCTCTCTCTCTCTCTCTCTCTCTCAGCATCTATTTTATGGTGCATAAATGTGGTATTTATTTATTTATTCATTCATTCATTCATTGGACATACAGCATGTAGTTCATAAAGGATTAGTTATCTAAAATCTATTTAAATTTGCTGAAACTGTACTCATCCTCCAAGATGTAGCTGCATTTATTTTTTCATCAGAACAGACTTGAAAAAAAGTTAGCATGCCATCACTTGCTCACCAATTGATCCTCTGAATGGGTGCCGTCAGAATGAGAGTCCAAACAGCTGATGAAAACATCACAATAATCCACAGATAATCCATATGACAGTCCATTAATTAACAGCTTGTGAAGTGAAAATCTGTGCGTTTGTAAGAAACAAATCCATCAATGAAGCATTTTAACTTTAAACCTTTGTTTCTCGACAAAATATGACTCCATAATCTATAATAAAAATAAATCAATAAAATAAAAAATCCATCCCCTGTCCTCTCACAACAAAATCCATGTGAGAATCCTTAAAAAAATGGATGAATGTTCCAGAGAAAAATAACAGCATGCAGATTTGGAATGACATGAAGTTTCTGTCTTTATTTCCTAACCCTTTTTGGTGAACTATCCCTTTAATGCAGGTCTATTATCAGCTGTTGTGAACCTGCTGGACAATGCAGGTGTGGAAATGATGTGAGCAGCACTCTGTCTGGAAGCATAGGCTATTTTAACATCACTGACTTGCAGGCACACATGCAACCTGCAACTGCAGAAATCCACGAAAAATCCATAGATATCCAAAGAAAAAAACTAAGTTCTATACATAACCTGATTAATTTGGCAAATACAACTTTGCTTTCAGCTCCATTTAACAAACATTTCCCTCCAAATCAGCACAGGAAATCTTAAAACAGCTCAAAGATAAATATGAGCTTATCTGTAATACAAGACTGTAGGTAGAAATTAGAATTATGACTATTATGACTGCAACCTTATGTTGATGTAATGCATTTTAATGAATAAAGGACAGGAATAATTTTAAATACTGTTGTAATGGACGAGCGTGACAACGGAGTGGGGATCCAAATGCAGGTTTTATTTCATAGAGCGTGGTCAGAACAGGCAGGGTCAAGCACCAGCAAACACAACAGTAGAGGCAAAGCAAGACATAATCCAAAAACAGGCAGAAGGTCAGGGCAGGCAGCAAACGGTCATAAAACATGAGCAAACAGTCCAAGGTCAAAACACAGGCAAGGCAAGGAACAAAACAAGGCATGGGAAACAGGGAAGAATGCTCAGAAATGTCGGCAACAGCTAAACAATACTTTGCAATGAAGGAGTGAGTAAACCAGACTTTTATGGGGGTGAGACTGATGAGGTAAGGAGCTACAGGTGCATGCAATCATTGATGAGTCCAGACAAAGGATTATGGGGAATGTAGTCTGTGAGAGTTAGACAACAGTCTGGGGTGGAGTGCCCTCTAGCGGAGCTCGTGGTCACTCTGGCTGGCGATTGTAACAATTGTATTACATTGTATGTTGTGTAATGAAAATAATATATGTATTTTCTATGGCTTCCAAGTTTCAATAAATAGACCTGAAATGTAACGACTTGTGACTGCTGCATATGATTATGGTATAACACTTTTTACTTTTGTTTTGTTTAAATATACAGAATAAACCCTAATCTTAAATTGTGGCTTTATGTGCACTGCATTGAACAGTAAGTGACCAGCAATTCAAAGCTTCATGCTTGCTTACTTCTGAAAATCATATGTTTTCATATGAATCACGTCATTTTATTTAGTCATTTAGCAGAAAGAGATATTAAAGACCCACAGAAAATAAACTGTGCATGAGCTTGCATGAAATGCAAATAGGAAAAGACAATGAAAACTCAATGATACATGAACTGCTATAGGCATACAGTGATGCAGTGCAGCTTATTTTTTCCTATAATAAATGTGTATCGGGTATTTAAACACAGATCGATTCAAATCATTAAAACTGAAATGCCACTTCGCTTGCACCTTTTGCTTATTGTGGTTTCATATCCTCAGTATCTCATTAGGCCCAGGCATAGTTTGCCATTCCTGGCTTCTGCTATTTTTGGAGCCTTGGAGGGAATTGCATGATTCACTCTCTGGATCCTAAACTAACTTTTGTCAAGCTGCAGGTCTCCAGCAAGGAGCAGCTGATGATGAATTATTTGTTCGAAGAGGGTTTTAAGGAGGCCTGGTTGCCGCATGGGGGTAGACTATAATTGAGACAGAGCCGCAGCCACGGAGGGACCCTGCCGCTGCCAGCTGCGATTCCATTAGACGCTGCCATGCCCCTGTGCTACCCTGTCCTCGCGTCGCGCTGTTTTTCCTCTCACACTTCTCAACCCTGAAAGGCACAGCTGACGCGCAATTTGCAGCGTAACAACAGATCGTGCTGCACAGCTTTTACTGACGAGCTTGAAGGGGTGTTGATGTGTTATGCCCTCGGCAACTGGATTTTTGGCATCTGGCTTTATGTGGGAGATAATTGTTTAGGGTAGCGAGGGAGTATGAGATCACATACGCACACGGTCGAACAGCTTCCGCATGGAGTCTAATGACTTATTTATTGCCTTTAACCCACACATCAAAAAGGTTTAAAATATAAATGAATGAAGAGGAAGCAAAATATACGAGTGTTCTTTTGCTCTGTTCGATGCTTAAACTTATAAGCATTTCCAAAATACAGACCTTAAAGGAAATGGTGTGTTTGCAAACAAACATGCCCTATTTCCACAGGTCTCTGATGCATTCATTCAGAGCATGGAATCAGAGTGAAGGGAGGGTGTGTGTGTGTGTGTGTGTGTCTTTTTACTTGCTGAAAAAAAAGCAGGTTGTTGTAATCTGCACGTACAGCCAGGCAATAGCGCAGGATTAAAGCACAAAACATTAGCAGAAGGTAATTATGCCAGAATGGCGATTCACTGACCTAGATTTGTGTGCGCGCACACTGATGCTTTTCAATTTTCTTTCATTAAACGAGTAGTTCACCCAAAAATAAACATTCTGTCATTATTTCCTCACTCTTGTGTCTTTCCAAACCCATATGAATTTCTTCTGTGCATGGAACAAAAAAGGAGATGTTTTGATGAACATTCACGCTGCTCTTTTCCATACAGTCAAAGTGGATGAGGACCAACGGCTGTCAAGCTCCAGAAAGCACCATAAAAGCATCATAAAAGTTAACTTCTGTAGTAGCTTCTTCTTCTTCTTCTTCTTCTTCATATTATGGAATTCAAATGGCAAGCAACTGTTACCCATGTTCTTCAAAATATCTTCTTGAGGGTGAGTAAATGATGACAGAGTTTCCATTTCTGGGTGAACTATCCCTTTAATGCCAGAAACATAACATTCCAAAGTTGTTTAATGTTTAATTTCACAACCTGTAGCTTTAGTTTTGTACTATCATGTGCATAATATAACTAAAAAGATTCATTCCCTAACCATGCATATGAATGTTTTTATGAACAAATCATGATCATCAAAATTTTCAAGCTAAAACTGTTCATGTCATCCAGGTGTGTCTTGTAATTACCCTCGTTACCCCATGTATTTAAGTCCCAGTCTGTGCTGTCTGTCTATGTCTGGTCTACTAACGTCATGTTCGTGTGTCACAGTCATTCCTAGTGTGGATTATCCCTTGTTTTGGATTTATTAAAGACTGTTTCTCTGATCCATGTCTCCGTCGTTCTCTCCGACACCGTGTGTGACAATTGGGCACACTGTACACAGTTGCTCTTTGAGACTACTCCAAATGTATTAAAATTAGAGAAAGGTTAAGATTTTTCCATACAGATACGTAGCCTATAGATAATGCTTTTTGCTGTTTGACTTGATGTTGACATCTTGTCACCAAGACAGTCACTGCAAGAACAATGGCAGGAAATATGTCAGCACCTTGAGGTGTGTCAGTGGCACATTGTTTATCACAGTTCTTGTGGAATTTTTGAACCACAAAAAATGAAATCTTCTGCAGTGCTGTCGGTGCCTTTGACTTCTCTGCCTCCACTTTCTGAATATTTACTCTACATCCCACATGCTGCTGGCATCCACGTGCAGAGTGTGCTGAAATAATCAGGAGAATCTGAGAAGGGGCTCACACAGTCATGTTCAAACAACTCCCTGGCTTTTGTATATTGAGCTATATCTTGTGTTACATTTTGATTTCCTGCCACTAACACAGTGTCCGAAGCAGTTTCCAGCAACTTACATGTAGCCAGTGTCAATTATGCTGTGCAGCAATAGACAATCACTGTCTATCAGAACATGTTCAAAATCGTAATAATTAAAGCAATGTCACACAATAAACAGTGTGTTATGGCCTTATGTAGCATAATTCAATCGTAGGTATTTACAGTCGTGCTGCTAAAGCCTACAATATTTTGATGGACAATAACTATGTAAATAGGTAAAAAAAAACACCTTCTCTTTTTCTTTTTTGTTGAACTACTTTTTACATCACGGATTCAGTAATTTTAGGTGTTGTTAAGTGACAAGGAAGCAGCATGATTTCGTGTTATTACTTTAAAGAAATAGTTCACTCAAAAATGAAAATTGTAAAATGTAGATGATTTTGTAGAAATTTAGCATTACTTCTCTTGCTCACCAATGGATCCTCTGCAGTGAATGGGTGCCGTCAGAATGAGACTCCAAACATCTGATAAAAACATCACAATAATCCACACCACACCAATCTATCAATTAATCAGAAAATCGTTGTGTTTGTAAGAAACAAATCCATCAAAACCATCACTTCTGGCCAAATATGATTGCATAATTCGTAATAATGCTTCTTCCTGTGAAAAAGTCAATCTGCTGTTGTCCTCTCACATCTATTTCTATAACTGTTTTGGACTGTTTTTGTGTGTAAACAGTGCTTGATCTGCATATTTCTCTCCTGATTTAGACAAGATGAAGCAATATAGAATTTCGACAATTTTCCATTTTTGAGTGAACTATAGTTACAGTAAATAGTTACATTGAGTAACTAACATTGTAGACATAATATTACCATTTGTTTTGTCTGCCTTTGCTACACAAGTGAAAATATTTCCAAACAAAGCCACAGTGGTAGTTTGTTCCTTAATGATTTGTTTTTGAAGAAATCAGTTGAGTGAATGATTCAATGACAGCCACTTGTCGCCATCTACTGGCATAATAACCTACAGAAAGAGTAACTGAAAAACTAATAATCTGTCTGCAATGTGCATGCCTATACAATCAGTGGGATAAAAAAAGTGTCAAGTTCCAGTGCTTTTGGACTGTTATATCAGTGCTTTTGGAATGCAGATTCAATGAGCAGAATTAACTGTTTTATCAATAATTGTAACAGATATGTGATAAACCCTGTGGGGTATGTGTAAAACCCAATGCCCTGATTGTTATTCTTCAAAGGGTTCTAGACCGGTAACTCTAAAGGTTCAATGAGTCTGTCTGTTTGGCTGGTGGAGAAGGCATCGTTTCACACAGCTCACTTCACAAATAGTGCCTCCTCTCTCTCCTCCAGGGGCGTGTCTAGAGCATTTTAAATGGGGGGGCCAGTCGGGGGCACTGGCTCAAAATAGGGGGGTTGTGTTTGCGGAACGATGTATGTTATAATACATCGTGTACACTCACTAAACAAAGAGTGACAGAGACAGAGACAGTGACAGAGCAGAGCCAATTCATAAAAGAACAATATTTAAAAGCACACGTCCAGTTTTGTGTGAGTGAAGGAAATCCGCTTGGGAATGGAGAGATTCGTCCTCACGCACATGGATCGCGTAACATTATGCACTCTCGACATTGTCATTAAGATCACACTATAGAAACCGCCTAAAATTAAGTATAAAGAAGAGAAGCAAGCGTCCCTAGGCAGCTGCCTACACATGCCAGGATCCGCCACTGCCAGATGCAGTTATAAATGTACTAAAAACAAGCCTATCGCAAGACATCTGGTAGGGGGGGCACCTGGGGTGGCCAGCCAAATTTCAGGGGGGGCCGGTGCCACCCCTGGCCACCACGTAGACACGCCCCTGCTCTCCTCTGCCCTGATTCCTTTAGATTTGACACAATCAACACAGTGAACCTCTGGCTGAGCTTCTGTGCTCTCCTTACAGCACAGCTAGTGGACTGCTGTCTCTTACCCACTGGCCATGATGCATTTAAGGTTTGCCTAGTGCTCTCAGCTCCTTCTGAATGACTTGCACTGAGCTTGAAGAAACTATTTTGACCTATATTTTAACCTCTCCTCTAACTGTTAAGGACTTTTTAGACTCTGAACACATTTTTGAGAAATCTTAAAACAAACCTTATTGAAAGAAAAGGGAAAAAACACTCCGATCATTGTTGATCATTGATCTTTTCTGGACTCTTTTTTCAGAATTTTTAGTATTTTACTACATCTATCTATCTATCTATCTATCTATCTATCTGTCTGTCTGTCTGTCTCTCTGTCTCTATGTCTCTCTATCTGTCCGTCCGTCCATCCATCGACTGACTGTCTATCTATCTATCTATCTATCTATCTATCTATCTGTCTGTCTGTCTGTCTGTCTCTCTGTCTCTATGTCTCTCTATCTGTCCGTCCGTCCATCCATCCATCCATCCATCCATCGACTGACTATCTATCTATCTATCTATCTGTCTGTCTCTCTGTCTCTATGTCTCTCTGTCTGTCTCTCTATCTCTCTGTCCGTCCGTCCATCCATCCATCCATCCATCGACTGACTATCTATCTATCTATCTATCTATCTATCTATCCGTCCGTCCGTCCGTCCATCTGTCTCTTTTGATCTTTCTGTCTGACAGTATTTCTGTCTATTCTTCTGATTAACTTTATGGCTTGTAAAACTTTCACATTTATTTTAAACTCTTAGACGAGCCTTTGCCAAGTCAACATCAAAGTTTTTCTTGACAAAATTCATCTAGCTGTATATTATTTTGGTCAGAAAGCAGTTGTTTATGAATGCAGGTCTAAATGTAGACGTGCTGATTTCGCTGCTGTTTCTCTGTTTTATGCTTACTTTTCTTTTTAGTAGATGCTTTGTCCCCCTGGAGTAACTTAAGAAGTGTTTAGGGGCATAATGTGCCTGTGGGCTTCCGTAATGACTCCAACCATAACTATGATAGGACTTTTGTGTTACCAGCCCTGAGTCTCGACCACAACATTATCACTTGTTTCCACCTGCACCATTACGCTGCTTTATTATGTAAACTTTCTAGTGGATCGAGCCTTTCCTAATCTCTCCCTGTATAATAAAACAATCAGCCCTCACATATAACCTCTATTATTCCTGCACAATAATAATAATGATTTCCCAGCGGAGATTTATTTTTAGTTCCTCTTGACACCAAAACATCCGTGTCTGCTTTGTGTAACTGCCATCACATTGAATGCTGGAGCAGATGATTAATGATTCATACATGCAACACGCTTTAGACCGGGAGCACATTCATATTTTGACAGACTAATAAGTCAGGGCAGAATTTATTTATTTATTTTACATTATGTGTGAAGTTTCACAAATAATTATTATTAAGTTCAAGTTATTATTAACTTTACATGTGTGTGAAGTTTCATGCATATATTATTGTTTTTATAAAAATATATATTTATTCATTTATTAAAGGTACACAGCAACACTGATACACAATTTTCAACAAATACCAACAAAATAAGGAAAAAAGTAAAATAATAAATTTACTGAATTAAACATTGTTGTTTGTACAGGCTACATTATTGATAAAACTGAATGGAATATATATATATATATATAAATAATGTTAAGGATCACTACCTGTACAGTCAAATGTAAAAAAAAATAATGAACCTGCATTACTTAAAGGGGTCATACTTGTCTGAAGGAGGGACTTTGTAGAAAACGAAGCGTTTGAGAGAGGCGGGGCATAGAGGACCTACAATAATGTACAGTATTTGAAAAATAATGTGTTTTTTGAACATTAAAGCATGTCAACATATTCTGTTACACCAAATACACAAAATAATGATCTTTAAAAAAGCATCATATGACCCCTTTAATATCTATATTAGTACATTGCTAATGTTTTAATTAATGTTACTTTATTCACTTAATTATACTTTATTCAGTGCTTGATTAGATTAGATATGAAAAAAAAAATGGTGACAGACTGCAGATACCATGAATCATGAACCATGAGTCCGACTTCTCTTAGGCTATAAAATATCTAATTTTTATAGGAGATCCTCTCACACACACAAAAAATAAATAAATAAAAAGTCTAATATAAGCAGACAAGCAGTCACTTTACAAGCTGTATTCACACTATTTTTTTTCTTTCTCCATCAACGTGAAGATTGACTTTCATATTCAAATAGAAAAGCCGTTTTTTTCTCCCTGTTAGGATCCTTACACGTTTTTTAGCTAACCTTGTAGCTATTATACTCACACTTGTAATTTGCATGGTTGCCTGAAGTTAGATTAATGAACTATATTGGCTTAGGAATTGCTCATTCTAATTATTATATTAGCAATAGCCTAGCTACTATTAAATGCATTCACTAAAAGCATTTTGAATAGATCTGGCTCGAGAATAAATGAACACGTTTTTTTCCCACAATTGTCTTTTGGATTATGTTTTATTATATTTATAATATTTTGTACTATTATTTTTTAATATAGGCCTAGCCTATTAAAACAATCAAACTCTAACGTCAACTTAGAGTTGGAATCACAGGAACATAGTTCTTGAAATTTCTGGCTGCAAAATTAACCATGGTTAACTATTTTTTAGCAGAAAGACCTTAGTTGATATGCTGTGGTGTGGTGTTGGACAAAATGGTTGAGAATATAATAAACTGTATGTAGTGAGCGCATCCTCCCACAGAGGACGCACGTCGCTTTTCTAAACTAGCGCAGTGACGTCATCGTCCCCACGACCCGGAAGTTCTGCTGCTATTTCTTGACACGTAGTTAGCGGCGTTGGCGGAGTCCTGGGCGATTTACGGTGTGAGTAAAGCTTCAGAATCGACTTCATTAGATGTTCATATTTTAGCTGTGTTGTGTATTTGAAGATGTGTGTATGGCAGTGCTTGAATGGTGCTGACAGTGACTGAGTGCGTCGTTGCAGTGCTTTAGTGGAGCTGTGCTAACTCAACACAAACAAAACAAACAAACATTAATGCTAAAACCACTGCAAACATGTGTGACTAATACAAATATGTCAAAGACCGAATTAGTGCGACATTGCTTTTAGCTAACATACAACCTTATCTGTAATATATAGTGTTCCTCTGGCAAAAAAAAGCACCGTGGTTGATTTTTGGACTTTATTTTCTTTTTAAACATATATCATGTTTCTTTGGACATACACTGTGGTAATACCTTGGTTTTAATATGGCAGTGTTATTGTACAGTGATGTAGTTCCATAGCAGGTCCTTGTTTTTTTGTATGTGTAAACCTTCAGTGTCATGGTATTAAAATCTGATTCTGTCTCTTTACCATGGTACATTTTTGCATCTGTTTGGATCCTATATGCAGATAATTTGAATGTGTGATTTTAAATATCATAGTTGGCTTTCACTGAACTAATATCTCCAGCAGATCTTCACTCATCCATCACTTGGCTTTCATACTGTTATACAAGTCCGCTTTAGTAATATTGAATGTCCACTGCTGACTGATTTCTCTGTTGAATGTCTTCCAGGCTGCTTGCAATGGCAGGGTTTGACAACTTCAACACAGACTTTTACCAGTCTAGTTACAGTGTAGATGATCAGAACCAAGGAGGATATGGCTACAGCAACGCAGATGACCCGTACAGCAAGTAGGCCTGAGCCATGCACAAACTTCTAATGTTATTAATAAATAGCACTGTTCATAAGTCAGTTTTATATGTATAGCATTTTTCACAATACACATTGTTTCAGGGCAGCTTTACAGGCAGACCATGATGTTAAAGTGTATAATATCTTATTATCTTCATGCCTTCATATCTATATACATTGGAAATACTTGTCTATCTTTATACAGAGCTGTGCAACAATATAGTTTACATTTTGTGACCATATAAACAATCACTCAGCCATGATTTGCTACAAAGTACAGTATATATTGCTTTACATGAGTGTACTGTAAGTATGGATGTATTGTATATCCAACTTCGGGCTGATAATATACAATGTTCTAGATGGTAATCAGCATAGCATATAATGCATGCAAATTTACATTAGTCACAAAGTCATGGTGTTCTTATTTCATATTTGCAGTAAATTGACAAGACTTATTTGTGTCTTAGATTTTGTAATCATGTGAGAATATGTCTGTCACCTAATTTTGACTGTATATCTATTGTTGCATCTGATAGACCATATGGACAGTATGACTACTCGCAGCCGATGGGCTACTCGGCACCTCCGGGAATGATGCAACCCCAGCAGCCGTACTCAGGGCAGATCTTCCAGCCCACGCCAGCCTTTACGCCAGCCTCCACGCAGTCCATGTACAGTAGCAGCTTTGAGGATGAGCCCCCGTTGCTGGAGGGTAAGAGAGAGACTAAGCTTAAAGGCGTCAAGTCACCTTTATTTATATAGTGCTTTATACAATACAGATTGTGTCAAAGTAGGGGTACATAGATCTCTGGAATGGATTCTGAGCTTAGTTTTTAACAGCTGATAATCTATAAAGTGTCCAGCTCAGTTCAGGTCTCATCCAATAGTGTCTGTGCAATCAAGTCAATAATATTGCCAAATATTAATTTGGCATGAAATGTATTTTTATTTTTTCCTGGGGAGAAAAAAAAAAACTGTTTTCTAAATGTGTTTTATTATAAACGATCCCGATCAGTCCATGCACTTTTTAAACTTTTTGTGAATTAAAATGTTATAACTTTTTTTTTCTTTATAAATAATTAGGGCTGTCAATCGATTAAAATATTTAATCGCGTGATTGTCATGAGTTAACTCATGATTAATCGCATATTAATCGCACGTTTTTATCTGTTCTAAATGTACCTTAAATTAATATTTTTCAAGTTTTTAAAACTCTAATCAGCATGGGCATAGACAAATATGGATGCTTTATGCAAATGTATGTTTATTATTAGTGAAACCATAGTCAGAATAGAGCATGAAGACTAGACATGTTTCATAGGTCATAGATGTTTTTCTTGTTCATGTCTATTAGACACATTAAAAAAGAACATAGAAATACCAGGTTCCCATTACTTATCTTTCTTTGCACTGAGCAATTAACTTACATTATTAGCAGGACAGGACAGCTCACTTCTGAACATGCAAAATGTACTTTTATTATTTAGTATTACAAATAAATGCCTCATTCATTCATTCACTCTTCAATGCTTAAAGGGATATTTCACCCCCAAAAAATGAAAATTCTGTCATTAATTACTCCCCCTCATGTCGTTCCAAACCCGTAAGACCTTTGTTCCTCGGAACACAAATTAAGATATTTTTGGTCAGTGTTGTTTGTTGTTTAGAAGAATTGTTGAATAAATTGTTATTATTGTTTTCTTTGCGCACAATAAAGTATTCTCGTAGCTTCGTAAAATTACGGTTGAGCCACTGATGTCACATGGACTTTTTTACTGATGTCCTTGCTACGTTTCCGGGTCTGGGAACATTTCAGTTGCATTGCTGTCTACGGAGGGTCAGAGAGCTCTCAGATTTGATCAAAAATATCTTAATTTGTGTTCCAAAGATGAACGAAGGTCTTTATGGGTTTGGAACGGCATTTTTGGGTGAACTAGCCCTTTAACTTATTTTTAAACGTTAAGCCGTCAAGCTTTTATTTTGGTGAAAAACTGAAGGAAGACCTTCAAGCTTGTGCTTTCAAAAATTCCCGCTACAAATCTGATAAAATGCTGAAAACGTATGTCCACAAAAATAAATGTAGGAAATGTGACAAAGTGATCCAGCGCACATCATGTTCACAAATTCACGTTATAAGAGACATGCAGAGATGAGTTTGCATGGAGCGACATTTCCTGCAAACCGCAGCGAGACACTGAAACAGGAAACCAGTGTAAATGAACACAGTGCCACGCTTCACTCTGACATGTGCAACGTACCAGATTAAATCAACCTTTCGCGATTTAGATGATCACAGTAAGCCATACTGCAGTTTGAGATTTATTTGCGATTGCAGCCCTGTTTATTTATTTTAATTTTACATTTAATGTGTGATTGATGATTAGCTGTTCAACAACTCATGAACCCCATTTGGGAAATCCTGCACGGTGCTTAGTTGTGCAGGGCATGCACTTCTTATTCTTCAGAAAAGGGGAAACTGTATTTTCCTTTTCCAGAGCTGGGGATCAACTTTGACCACATCTGGCAGAAAACTCTGACTGTGCTGCACCCGCTGAAGGCAGCAGATGGCAGTATAATGAATGAAACAGACCTGGCTGGTCCCATGGTGTTCTGTTTGGCCTTTGGGGCGACGCTACTCTTGGTAAGACGCGTGTCTGTTTTCTCACAGAAGACAAACCCTTTTTTTGTACTTGATAAGCTTTTTCATTCATTTAAATTCTAGCCGAATGGTAAATGATAGAATGTTAAATGTGCTAAACAAAGATGTTTTTCTTCCTTGTTTTAGACGGGTAAGATCCAGTTTGGTTACGTGTACGGTATCAGTGCCATCGGGTGCCTCGGCATGTACTGCCTGCTCAACCTCATGAGCATGACGGGGGTCTCGTTTGGCTGTGTGGCTAGTGTTCTCGGTTACTGCCTGCTGCCCATGATCATCCTGTCCAGTTTCGGGGTCCTCTTTTCCTTGCAGTAAGTCAGGCTTTACAGCCTCACTTTTTACACCCTGAGATTTTAATTAATTAATATATTTAATATTTAATTTACTAATCTTTCCGTTTAAGATCACAGTAACATCAAATCCAGCTAGAATGTGGAAAATCAAGTTTGTTGTTTTGTTTTTAAATATGCATTTTATATGTAAACATATGATAGTATAACTAATTTACAACTACACTACTAATCTCAAGTTTGGAATAATTAAGATTTTTTTTGTGTGTGGTTTTGAAAGAAGTATCTTATGCCCACCAAGGCTGCATTTATTTAATCAAAAATACAGTAAAAACAGTCATATTGTAACATTTTATTGCAATAGAAAGGAACCGTTTTCTGTGTTATTATATTTTAAAATGTAATTTATTCCTGTGATGGCAAAGCTGAATTTTCAGCAGCAATTAGAAATCACTTCAGTATGTTGTTTTGATGCACAATTATTAATATTTCTAATTATTGAAGTTGAATCAGTAATATTGATTATCATCAATGTTCTTTTTATTCTTATTCTGATCAATGTTTGTGCTTTGCTGAATAAATGTTTTTTTTTTTTTTTACTCGTACAGCAAATTTATGAATGGTATTGAATGGCTTCGTTACAAACAATAAGCAGCAAAAACGTTTTTCAGCATTTTAGAATGATTTCTGAAATAACTACTATTTCACAATATTACTGTTTTATTGTATTTTTGCTTAAATGCAGCCTTGAGTAGTACTTTCAAAAATATTCAAAGTCTTAATTCCATACTTTTGACTCGTGCGTTTTAATGCATAGTGTTAAGTATATGTATTTAATATTAATTATTAATCCTATAATATATATGAACATATATTGCAGTTCCATCATTTTACAGCTTGAGCTAGTTTATAATACACCTTGTTAAACCGGTGTTTTCCTGTGTCTTTCAGGGGCATGTTGGGTATCATTTTAACAGCTGCCATCATTGGTTGGTGCAGTTTTTCGGCCTCTAAGATCTTCATCTCTGCTTTGGCCATGGATGGGCAGCAGCTGCTGGTGGCGTATCCCTGCGCCCTGCTGTACGGAGTCTTTGCCCTCATCTCTGTTTTTTGAACTCTCAGCCTCTTTTAATGGACAAAATGACCACCGATACACAACACGCACTCACATCCTTTTATTTGAGGACTGCTTTTGTAACACCCACCACACCACACACCCTCTCGCTGAGTGTTTCCAGTGTTTATCATGTTCTGAGAGAATGTGGCATTAATTTCTCCTGCAATTTATTTTTTTTACCTGCCCACCTACTCTGAGAAATGTTTTTGCTTACATAATGCAAGTTAAAACTCGTTCTTGTTCTTTAATACGTTCACCGCATTCTATTGTTCTTTCCAAAAAAGTTATCTTTAGCAGAGCCAGAAAATGAAGTGTGTTTATTGAAGAGAAGAATGTGTAATCAATGCAAAGAGTACACCTCTCCTCCTACACAACATCTTTAAAGCTTTTGTGTTTCAAGCAAGCATCTCGCTCCGGAACGTTCTTTGCCAAGTTCGCTAGTAATTGTTCTTTCTTGGAACTGTTTTTCTGTACATTCCTGAATTGCTGTTGATTTGTTCGGTCTGTGTTCATTCATACACTTGGGGTCAGTAAGAGTGCCTACATGTTCACACATTTTCACACTATTTCCATCATGTTCTAGGCGAATTAAATGAAATTGTACAAAAATCACACTTTGTGCATCTTTTGCAAGCTGGTTTAGAGGAGTATTTTAGACTAAATGAAAAATGCTTTCATTATTTACTCGCTCTCATTTGGTTCCAAACCTGTATGACATCTAATTTTAATGAAAAAGCAATTAAAAGTTATACATACTGCATATATCTTTGTGCTGCATACAGGTTTGGAATGACATGAGAATGAATACCTGATGACAATCTTCAAAGTTTTTCAAAAACATTTCATCGTTAAGACTTCAATGCAGACTGTTGCAATTTTGTGAGTTGATTTGTTTTTCAAATGCATTTCACCCTTCTAACAGAATCTCGTGTCTGCAGATCAGTCTTCTGTATAGTGAACCCTGATGGCTGAATTTTGTTTCCATTTCTGATTTATTAGGTTTCACACATTTATCTTTTGAAATGCATGAGGCAGAGCCAAGGTTAAGCTTTATTTAAAATAGTTCTAAAAACTCAGTCAAATTTACAGAATAAATCTTTCTGACCCGTGGACTGTATGTAGGGGCTTTTTGTTAATTTAAGGAGCCATGACTGTCCTCTCAGATAGATGGGCATATTTATATACAATGTAACTGTTTTGTATATCCAGAAGAGTACAAAAGTTTATATCAATGCTGTCTTGTGGAAAATCTGTGACCAACTGGTAGGGTGTTACACTTGTGCCGTTTCACAGTTTTAATTAAATAAAAATGCAACTTTTGTTTCAAAATTGTTTTGCTGAAGTACACTCATCATCATCCTTTATTTAAGACCGTGTGTGTGTGTGTACAGTATCTCACAGAAGTGAGTACACCCCTCACATTTTTGTAAATATTTTATTATATCTTTTCATGTGACAACACTGAAGAAATGACACTTTGCTACAATGTAAAGTAGTGAGTGTACAGCTTGTATATATATATATATATATATATAGTATATGTGTATGTGTGTGTATGTGTATATATATATATATATATATATATATACACACACACACATGTGTGTGTGTGTGTCTATACACAACACACATGCACACACTTAAAATAAAAAATAGTTGCAATACTGTTTATATTTAGTCTATATCTAGTCATATTTAGATGTTAAATACAGTTTTAAAAAGTGTGATCTTGTGAATTCTATTAAATGCAGTTATGGGCAATTTGTCCCGCAACATTACAATCATACCCAGAATTCAAACGTAATACTTTGATCTGTGATCACTGGATTTCATTTAGCATTACTAAACATTAAAGCACACATTACTGACGTTACCTCACCGTGGTCTGTACTTCACAAACAACACAGCCATAAACGATCTTGTCAGATGGACCATTTCCTTCATACTTGGTCCTTTGAAGATAGCAACAGTCCACCGTCATATGACACATGGTTACGTCCAAATACCAGAATATCAGAGCATCTGGTTTTAATCTAAAAGAACATGTTGTCACTTTAGTTCAAGGCGAGAATCATTCATTTCAGAGCCAATCTGAAGTGTGAGATGACTACTGAAACAACAAAAACTGATTGCTTTCAGAAATATTAGCTGCATATGCTGCATTTTCTGTAGATATGGAAAGAAAGCAATTTTAAATAAAAAAAGATAGATAGATAGATAGATAGATAGATAGCACTCTAGATGAGTCAGCAGTGCATGTTCACATCTGCTCTCACTTCAGACAAGTTGGAAGGAAATTCCAGCTGATGTCACAGACGTCTTCCTGCCAATGGAACAAACCATTTCCTCTTGAAAAAAAAACTCAGTTCATTTGTTAGACAGCAGATGGCAGTGTTGAGTCGTTTATCAGTATTTTGGCAGGACTTCACACAGGCTCAAATCGATTCTGTCGCCAGCAGAAGTTGCACAAGGTAAGCCCATCTAGTTAAAAAAAAAAAAAAATCTATATCACAGGGGCAGATACTGCTGTGACATTTAGGTATGTTTTCAGCTTTATTTGTTTGTTTGTTTTGTCCAAAGCAATAATTTTTTTTCTTTTTTCTGAGGGGCACAATAGTGATAAACAACCTTTCAGTTAGCAGTCCAGATTTATAAACCGGCCCCATATGCATTCACCTCTGTGAATATCCACATTAAGTGATATGCAGAAAAACTTCACAGACGAGCCCTTAGTCATTCAGCATTGACGTCAACAGACATGATCCAGTCTCTTAATCAAGATATGTGCAAAATGATATCATTATCTGTGCAGCATTCATTTGCACGTAGCCTATTTATCATACTTACTATATGCATACAAGACTTAACACTTGAAGGACAGACTCATAATGTATTCTGATGAGGGGTTTTTTCTATATCATATACTGAGCTAAGTTTAGTAGTTTCTTTTTTAAAATAACATTTAATATGTAATAATAAAAACACGAAGGAGATGAGAGATGTGACCTTTTAGAATGACAAATCGTTTTGATGTGTTTGTGGATGATTTTGTATTATATCATTTAGTTTGTTATTGTGTTTGTGCAAAAAAAGATAAAATTTTTCAAGTTCCCAGCTCAAAGAGGCTGGATTATGTGCATTTAACAGTCATGGCTACTTCTCATGACCGATTAGCATACTAGATTGTTTAAAGCTACTTAATCCCTTTTCTAGCGATGCTAACTCCATAATATAAAGAAGAAAGAGTTTGACTACTTATTTACCAGTTGTAAATTAAAAGTTAGCAATATTTTACTCCTGAAGCAGGATGGTTTGTTACATTAAGCCTGAGAGCATGTATGCAAGCTACTGTGTATGGCATGTTAGCGTATGCGAGCTAACAACAAGCTATACTTTTAAAAAGGCATTGTTGTTGTGCTACGTTTTGACTTACATAATCCAGTGAAATGCCTTTTTAATAATACAAATATGTGGTTTAATTAACTACACAAGAACATTATATTTCTGTAATCTGTCAGTTGTTTTTCCTTGATACTAATGAAATCAAATGAGAGCCAATGGATTCTTCTTACTGTAAGTATCCTGCTTGTCTTCTGAGAAGAAGACCTTGAACATAAACTCCTTTGAGGATCTCAATAATCTCTATAACTGCGCTCAAATTTATACTTTTATTTAGATCGCCATATCCCCAGTCTTTGGCATGAAAAAGTTTGAAAACCCCTGATCTAAGCAATTATCATTTTCTCTGAATAGATATTAAATGGTTATGTGACTTGTTTTAGAAAAAGATGTCTTGCTTTGTGCCTTTCAACAAGGCAGATGTTATGTCTGTGAGAAGAGCGAACCAAAAATAATGAACTCAATGAGCACGATTAGCATGTGAGCGTGCACAGGCAGAGATTGTGTTTGGCGGGAAATGCAGCTATTGGTATTCAGTGGTGCAAGGCATTATGAATCTGTGAGCTGCCAGCACATGAATATTCAAGGCATCGGTGTTACTTGAGCACTAAGTGTGACTATCCTAACGCGTCCGCTCTTCATTAAGTTAATTGTCACACTCGTTGCATGGACTCCAAGTTGATTCAGAACTCGATGAGCTTCTGCTTTAGTGAGATTGCCATGCATACCCTGTTGAAAAAACCAGCATATGCTGGTTAGGTATGTTTTGAAGCTGGGATGCTGGTTTAAGGTGGTCCTTTGCTGGTTTATGCTGGTCCTTTGCTGGTTTAAACTGGTTCTATGCTGGTTTAAGGTGGTCCTTTGCTGGTTTATGCTGGTCCTTTGCTGGTTTAAACTGGTCCTTTGCTGGTTTAAGCTGGTCCTTTGCTGGTTTATGCTGGTCCTTTTGCTGGTTTATGCTGGTCCTTTCCCAGCACATGACCAGCATAAACCAGCTTAAACCAGCAAAGGACCAGTTTTAAAAAAAGCAAATTCATGACTAGTAAAGCATTAACAATAATATATTAAAATATTAGAGATAAATATGTTGCTTGTTGTATTTTTTATTTGTCTGAATGAACGGCTACTTTTGAACGGTCATCAATGGAGAAAGTCATTGTCTTCAGGCAGATGGTGTAATTACGACATCAGCAGGGTCTAATGGGGTATCGCTATTTCTATTTCTTATTTAACAATCTCTTGGGAATCCTTGAATATGATGCAAACCAGGAAGCAAATAAGAGATTTCCAGGCTTGTAAAAGTTTTTACTTCCAATTAAGTCCGTTTATAATTGTTTCTTACATTTTCATTTGTTCAGTCCAGCATTGGTGGTTTCACCATGAAGTAAAATGTACTTCATGTGTTTTATTACACTATGAATAGATGCGAATGTACACATCTTAAATACTAATTAAAAAAAAAAAAATCCATCTTTAACAAATAAGTCAACATGGATTTTACAACTTGATCTAAACTTGCCTTTGAAAAAAGTCAAATTATCTGATTTTTTTAAGAGACTTATTGACCAGTCAAGATGGTGTGCAAGAGTCATCATTGACCCAGAATTATTTAATTGTGCATGCAGTTTTCCCAATCTCATATTGATTGAGAGTACATGCAATATTTGTACATTTGTAAGACCACTGAAGGCAAAAAGTTGATAAAAAGTCATTAATCACCATGACACGTGTCCTTCTGGTCTCATTGGTTTATGTGCATTTTCACTGGAGCTGTTAAAAACTACAGTGGCATTACGAAATATGCACTCCTTTTCTGATTTCTAACTTAGTTAAATACAAAAATGCCAGGGGTATACAAAATAAAATCGAGTTAGAGATTATAGAAGTACTAAACATTCTAAGAGCACACAATCCAATGTTACAGGACAGCCCCAAGAATGGTTAACTTCCAGGCTAATGTCCTTACTGAACTACTAAACCAGGAAGAGGAGATGCAACCATAGACTTGTTTTTGGAAGGAAATTTGGTTAGCCATTTGGTCACTTTATGCAGTTTGGGTGAACTGTTCCTTTAATTGATAAACCAGCTGAGTGAATGGGGCATGGTAGTTATTGATTTTATAAAAAATGAAAAAGTTCAAGGTCAGATAAATGTAAAGTCAGATTCTTTATTCAAATGGTGTGGTTTGGTCTCTGAGTAAATAACGATTTTCAGTAACGATAAAGTTTCAGCAGATGTGAGAGTTCATGCCTGGGGCATGTGCTAGCTTGTGAAAGGGTATTTTCAACCCCACAACAAAACCAAATAGATAATTATCTACAGACCTGATCTCTGTGTGAGTTGCAGCTCAACCGTCCCTACATTAATTATAGCATCATTATCGTTAAATGCTTGTTCCGACAACACAAAAGAGGCATTTCACAAGAACCTGCTTTAAATCCTTTATTGTCTCATGCCATATCTCATTTCACTTTTGTCGTTTCAGTGAAACATAACTCATGCTCTGCTTCTTTAGTCAAGTGTGCCTCTATTATACTTTTTACAGACACATGACTGACACATTAAAAATTAAGTTATTAATTCCACTTAGCTATAAACAGGTCAGTTTTAGTAACTTTAACCAACCTGCTCAGCAGGACTCTCTTCGAAACTGTTGCTCCAACTTGACAGTGAAATGAGAAAACTATAGTCTTAGTCATCTCATTCAGTCCTAACCGACTGCCTGCTGCGTTTCGCACCCATCCAAGTGCAACTTCCGAACCCGTTTTCCGAACGTCTTAAAGGGTTAGTTCACCCAAAAATGAAAATTAGCCCATGAAGCCTCACACGGCTGCGGGGGGTGAACAAAGGCCTCCTGTAGCGAATCGATGCGTTTTTGTAAGAAAAATAACGATATTTAAAACGTAATAATCAATTTAATCTAGCTTGCGCTCACTGTTGTACACTGGAAGCAGTTCCAGATGACGTAGGACACCGGCGTTGCGCATGCGCCGCGGAAATGATCTGGCTGCCTCTGTATTCTTTAATGTGCGCATTGTCTGCAAATCACAGGCAGAATTTTACCCTTCCATCTGCGTTTTTTTTATTTTTTATTTTTTTTTAATTGTGCTTTAACGCTAATTTACCCTGTTTAGTAAATCTGGGCCCAAGTGGTAACCTGAAACAATGCAGCCTAACTTGTATTATCTTGTGTAGTTTGGTTCATGGCATGTCACCTAACCAGTCCATGCTGGCATCTAATAAATAAATAAATAAATAAAAACTACTACTACAACTAATCACAGTCATAGCCAATGTCAGGAAAATAATATTAAATGATGACAAACAAATTTATAACAAAATAAAATCTTTCATGAAAACATGAAAAAAAAAAAAAACTAGCATCCTGTTACGGCATGTAAAATCAATACTCAGAACCAGAACTGATACTGTATGTTCTGGACCACAATGCTTCTGAACAAAGTGCTGTTACCGCAAACTCAATGTTTAAAGATCAGAAACGTGTCAATGTGTCTTTGAGGACCCTATTGTTGTTAGCAGCAATTTAAGTTGCACAGCCATCTTGTTCTGTTTTTGCTTACTCAGCCCTAAATGCCATTAGCATTTTTCTCTGGATCAGAGATGAGAGAACCTAGCAATACACAATGATGCATCCTCTAATTTATTAAAAGCAAACTAGCCATGCCAGAAGAGACAGCATTCCAACCAAGCTTCAAGACACTGCAGAAAACTGCACACTTGCAGTTTTAGGCTACATGCAGTTCACCCAAAAAATTAAAGTACTGTTATCATTTACTCACCCTCAACTGTTCCAAACCAGTGTGAATTTCCTTTTTTAGTGCTGAACACTAAAGATATTTTGAGGAATGTGGGTAACCAAACATTTTCTGGTCCCCATTGACGTCCATAGTATTTTTTTCCCCATACTATGGAAGTCAGTGGGGACCATCAGCTGTTTTACTTCAATATATCTGGTTTCATCTTCAACCGAACGAAACTCATGCAGGTTTGTAACAACTTGAGGGTGAGTAAATGATGACAGAAAGTTTATTTTTAGGTGAACTACTATTTTTAGAGCTCTATACAGAGCTCTTCATACACAGTAAGGAGGATCTGCAGTCCTTTCTGACATTGTTTAACTACTTTTGATTTGGTGGACAAAAGCTTTTCAAATATTAATAAGCAGCGTGATGAGAGGGGCGGGGCCGAGAGCCGTGGGAACGGAGCGAGGCCGGTGGAGTAATTGATAATGAGCAACACCTGCACCACTC
>NW_015651557.1:1045332-1046177 GCF_001515625.1 Sinocyclocheilus rhinocerous | reverse complement strand
TAAAAGGAGGAGTTACGACAGTGAAAGACGAGAGAGGACCAGGCCTGGATTTTATTTTGTGTTTTGGTTCTGTTTGTGCGCGACAGTCGTCCGCGAGGGGCTGTCGCGCTATTTTGTGTTTATTTTATTATTAAAGATTTCTTGGAACGTTCGCCGGTTCCCGCCTCCTTCTTCCCGAACTACGAACTGTGTTACAAGCAGTTTTATTAAAATATAATTAAAATTGTCACAATCTCTAGCTGGAGTGCAAGTGAGCTTCGCTAGAGGGCACTCCATTCCAGACACTTGCCACTTTACCCCGGACTCCATTTCCCAGGACCCTCTGCCTAGGAACCAATTACTGACTCCTCCCATTCCTATCAGGAGGACTATAAGAGTTGCACACACACACTGAGATCGCTCAGTATTGATAGCCTGTAGCGTATTCCTAGTTCCTGTGTTTTCCCCTGATTTCCTAGTTCCTTGTTTTCTTGCCTTGCCTTCGTGTGTTTGACTCTGGACTGCTTCCTTATTTTTGATTGTTTGCTGCCTGCCCTGAACATTGCCTGTGTGCTGGATTACTCTTTTGTCTCTCCTTACTGTTTTCTTGTATCGACCCTGCGTCTTTTACCATTCTCCTTAATAAAGCCTTGCAATTGGATCCTCAACTCCATTGTATCCACGCTCGTATTGTTACAAAAATATTATGACAAAATAATTAAGTAATTAAAGGGGTCATCGGATGCCCATTTTCCACAAGTTCATATGCTTCTTTAGGGTCTTAATGAAAAGTCTGTAACATAGTTTGGTTACAATTTCTCAATGGTATTGTAAAACAACACTGTTTTTACCGTCAAAAACAGCTC
>NW_015651557.1:1033033-1044768 GCF_001515625.1 Sinocyclocheilus rhinocerous | reverse complement strand
TCGCGCAAACATAGACGCATTTAGGTAGATCGGGGGCACATTCCCTTCAGAAACAAAGGTAATCCACTGCGTCTTCAGCGTCTCAGACGTCAGGAGTAAATGACGACTGCTATGTTCATTATTACACACAACAACAAAACACCTCAATCACTTAGAAGACATTCTTGTCTACATCTGCTCCAAAGTCTGTAACATAGTTTGGTTAAAATTTCTCAATGGTATTGTAAAACAACACTGTTTTTACTGTCAAAAACAGCTCTGTTCATAACAAGCAGTTTCCTTGCATGTCGCTTTAAATGCAAATGAGCTCTGCGCCGCTCTCTGAGAGACTGTAAACTTTAGCCGCATTCATCGTGAAACTTGCTGACTAGCACATTATTAGGAAAGGCGATTTGCAAAGATTCATTAAATAAAACCTTATACTCACTTCTTCTGTAGGTGAAGCTGGATCACAAATAATTTGCACGAACATATAAACACATTTAGGCAGATCGGGGGCACATTCCCTTCAGAAACAAAGGTAATCCACTGCGTCTTCAGCGTCTCAGACGTCAGGAGTAAATGACGACTGCTATGTTCATTATTACACACAACAACAAAACACCTCAATCACTTAGAAGACATTCTTGTCTACATCTGCTCCGGCGATGAAAAAATGGCGGACTGATGACAGCTCACTCAGGGCGGGTCTAAGGTAAAACGCTAGTGTCAATTAACAATCGTGGGAGGGGCCTTGGTCTGTGTGACGTCACACAGACAGGCATCTGAGAATGGCTTGATATGAGAAAGGGGAAATGATTTAACGAGAGTAAAAAAAATAAAAAAAAAACATTGGGTGGATCTTTATCATTACAGGGTGGTTGTGTACACACACTGCCAACACAGTTCAAACAACTTGTAAAAGTGCATGTTGCATCCGATGACACCTTTAAGGCTTTTTTTATTTATAGTGACATCAAGACAGTTGTATCACCTTGACATTTCTGACATTATGTCCCAAAAATATTAAAATTATCTGTAATCCCAACATTACAAGCATTGTATTGCAGCTGTAATTTTGCATAAATTAGATCATTAAATTAAAAATTTGCCCAAAAATGAGTGCCATGTCCTTCACACAGTAAGTTTCATGAGTTAAATCAATGTAATATAAATATCATGTAATATCATGTAATATAAAAAAATGTAATATCATGTTAAATCACATGTAAATCCACATTTCACATCTCATATGAAATAACTCTATGCAGTCAAGGTCAGAACATGCTGCTCTTCTGGATACTGACCCTAACAGTACAATCGATGCAGTCAGCCTGACATTTTTATTAAGTATTCTGGGAGCTTGTGAGTTTTTGCCAGTTGATAGCATGTCTGAATGGTTGTGGGAGGGAGACTGTTTCTCTATGAGTGATATATGACTCAGCCGGGGAGGGTGGGAGGAGGAAGAGGTAAGCACACAATTAAAGGTGCATCACCAACAGACACACAACTTCAACAAACAGACATACGGGTGGAGCGCTGGCGTGTTTTATGCACAAACAAGACATAACCCTATGAGAAAACAAAATATTTACATATTCTGTTTTGTAGATCTGTTACAAAAAAGGAATTTAAGGTTTAGCATCCTCAGGGTGGTCTATAGCTGGAGAGAGCTTTCTGTTAGCATTCATCTCAATGGCAGCTGCTGCTCGGCTAATGCATTATTTCCACCCGGAAATATGTGACTAAAAATCTGATTTTTTTTTTTTTATCACCTGAGTAAACGCACTGCAAATTGCACTTGTAAATAGCCTTCCTGCAGCTCAATCAGGAAAAGCTGATTTAGACTAAATGTAGTATTTTCAAAAATAATTTACAAAGAAATCAAAAGATTTATGGGACTACAGTACCACACATGCTCTTGAAATGTTTGGAATCACTTTGTAAAATGATTAGAATAATAATGAATTGATAGAAAAATAATAAAATAAATATGTAATGCTAATATATTGAAAAAATAAACTTTGGGATAATTAGAGCATTTTTTGGAAATGTATATATAATTATAAAAACAATAAATATGTGTGTGTATGTGTGTTGAAATTAGATACACCTTGTGGTATTTTAAATATTGATAATAAATGTACTTTAAAGGGGTTATTCACCACTGACAAGATGGCTTTTAATACAACTTGTGCTTTCTATGCAGTAGAAATACAAAGCATTTTGAAATGGGTGCTATTTGACTAGAGAAAACGGGGGAAAAATGCTGTGGTGTTCCTTTTTGCCAAAAACTTCAACATCCATAATGCACTTTATATTATGGCAACACCCCTCTGTTGATCTGACTATCTATGGGCTACAAGTTTTTTGAATTTTATTCCATTTTAAATCTACTTAATTTAATTTATATTCCAGTTGTAACTGTAACACAAACAGTCCAGTCATGTGAAATGCATGGCTTTTTAATATCAAACACTACAAAAAACTTAATCATTGTGAATCGGAGCCTTCGACCTTGATCATAAAATACTGAGGACAGCATAACATTCCAATGAATCTATAATGGTCTCGTGGTTTCTGGTGAAAACTGAATCTTCAGGCAAAACAAAACAAAAAAACAAAACAAAACAAAAAATCTGGTATTGACCAATAAGAAAGGACTGAACCAATTATAATAGAATTACTCCTTAAGTCTTTTGCTCCCTCTGCAATAACACACTTTTCTTCGTTTAACGTCAAACCCAGTCTTAGTGGATAGTCCCAATGCCTAACCACCAGTTATTATGATTGTGCTTATTATCAGCCAAGGAAATTTTTTCTTTCCTTGAAAAGAAGGGGAGATGAGAATTACAGTTTTTCTCGATTGCTTAAACACATTTCTTGAAACTATGCCTCGTATTCTCAAAACAGTAAACACAAATCCATAACGTCTCACCCAATTCCCCAAACATCCTATTTTCAGGTCAAAATGAAGCTCTACACTCAAAACCATTCACTCTTGCTGAAAAACCAAACTTTTCCCTCAGACATCACACACAAGCTTTCAAAAACACACACACTACAACATAGTATTACACACTGGTGCAATAAATTCAAAACAATATATCCAAAACTGGTAAGTTATGTTGCTTGTGGTTCTCCCCCTCAAAAACCTTTTCACATGAACACAAAAGACACAACCAGTGTATACATGGGCACATTTTTATTCATTCATGTACTACACAAAAAAAATAAATAAATAAATTATTCCACCTCAGCATCCCGTCTTTGTTCTGGGTCAGGCCAGAGAATCTCGTCAACATCACAGGCTATACTGGCCCTAGCTCCTCTCCTCCTCCTCTCGCTCCTCCTCCCCCTTTAGAATTTAGATTACAAATTTAGAATCTACAATTTAGATTTACAACATGTCAATTCAATCTTCAAGAAATGCTGCTGAAGCTTTTTCAGAACTACTTTCACTTTTCTGGACCATTTTGCAGTGACATGTTCCAATAATATTTGACAGCAGGGAATTATCTAAATACTGTTTGTTCTTCATTTTGAACAGTATATCTGTAACACCTAACAAACATCTTTCTGGAAAAGATTTTGCTTAAAAACACTTGGGTACTATTTTAAGTCCATTTCAGCTTGAGAATTCCCATCTCTGACTTTGGCTGAACACAGCACAACACTCTTGAACTGCAGACTTTCTGTTAATTACAGTGGTCTAGCCATATTAGTCTCACTGAGACCAACTGTAGACTCTGGGTGGGTTTGAGTATGTGCCAATGGGACTTGTTTGTGCGATGCCTCGAGGTAATAACAGAAACGTGTGCAACAGTTTCCATTTGATGAAGAAAATGGTGGAAGTATTTGACTAATACTCTACAGAACATATACAAAAGTATTTATTTCATTTTATTTTATTTTTCAAAATTTTCGCTGACCCACTATTTTAAAACAGGGGCCTCATTTATAAAGTGTGTGTACGCTCAGATTTGATCTTAGAGTGTGCGTACGCTTAAATCCACGACAATGCTCGTATTTGTAAAAACTGGCTTTGACGTGGAAAAGTGCTTAGCGTCATGTCAGGATCTGAGCAGACGTACACACTTTTTCTTGTTCGAGTACTGCAGGTTTTTGAAAATGTAAGCTGTTCTTGCAGCTCGCTGTTCTAAATTAAAAAAAATTGGATGATGACTGGTGATCTTTTACATGTTAATGACATTAATTAGGAGTCGTTTACAAGGCAGAGAGCTGAAACCATTCATTTGCGCGCAAGTTCAAGATTATTTGTGATTCATAGGTTTCACATCTGAAAGAGAGGCGCACGTGCATTTTCTGTGCGTAAGTTCATTCTATGAATCACACATACGCATATTTGAGAGATGATCATAAAATCAAATTTAGGATGCTTTCTACGCAGTATTTTATAAATGAGGCCCCTGGTGTCTGTCCCCAAGAGAGTTTAGTAGGACCAGCTTGAAAAGGGAAAGCAATTTTCAGAGACCCTTCTTTCAACAATTCAGAAGTTGGGGATGAAAGCTTTTCTTTAAAGAACTGTTTCTTGGAGTAGGATAATTTGGCAAGGAAGATCGATTTGGATTATTGCTGTGTAAGTTCATGGAGAACTGACAAAATGGGCTTGTCTTAGAGCTTAGAAGCCTTCTAGCCATCCCTCATTTAAGCCATCTTTGGCTCTTCAGCCATGCAGAAGAGCAAGGCAGCACAGGTAAAAAAAAACTCTCCAGACAAAACACATCCCGTTGTTTTTCCACACTTCTGCTTTTGTTGTGTCTAGTATCTGTGCTGTTCTCAAGACCCCCTATGTCTTGAGTAGCAGCACCACTACAGAATTCATACTTGCAATCTAAGCATTCAGCTTCCAAAAACAAGCAAACAAACAAACAAAAAAAGTTCTCATCTAACTCACAGACCTTTAATGAGCCTGACCTGCAATGGCCCCACCAATAAACATCGCAGTCGCTTAATAATGGAGCACTTTTACAAAAAAAGTTTCCAGATGGAAGTCTTCACTTTTGGCTTTCAGCATGGCGACATTCATGGCTGCATCTCCCTCCAGAGCAAGAGCATGGTTATGACTCTTACATACTCTAGGGCCATGTGCATATGCTTGCTGGGCTGGCAGACGCCAGTCTCTGTGAGATTAGAGCACTAATCAGTGATGCTGAGGGTGCTGGAAAGGTTCTATCTCACAGGGAAATCACTATGAAAACCTGTCTGCTCTCTCATTCGCTCAGTGTGATGTTGCAACTCCAGCATCTAGTGGGCCTTATCTCCATGAAGCAGATTGCAGAATTTGATATGCATCTGTGAAATGGTCGGAAATGACAGTCTCTGAAAAAACTACATGATGAGTCAAACGGTGTGTCTCAACATAACCTCTCTTTTTCTCTTTCTTGCTCATCCTTTCGCTCTCTCTCTCTTTCTGATCACATTCAACATCTAATCTTTGATTCAGGAGAGAAATATAGACCAAGCAGATCATTTTCCCCAGTAAAGGAGTGTGCACAAATGAAGGCAAATACAGACAGTCAGTATCTGTTAATTACAGTGGCCTAGCCATATTAGTCTCACTGAGACCAACTGTAGACTCTGGGTGGGTTTGAGTGTGTGCCAATGGGACTTGTTTGTGCGATGCCTCGAGGTAATAACAGAAACGTGTGCAACAGTTTCCATTTGATGAAGAAAATGGTGGAAGTATTTGACTAATACTCTAAAGAACATATACAAAAGTATTTATTTCATTTTATTTTATTTTTCAAAATTTTCGCTGACCCACTATTTTAAAACAGGGGCCTCATTTATAAAGTGTGTGTACGCTCAGATTTGATCTTAGAGTGTGCGTACGCTTAAATCCACGACAATGCTCGTATTTGTAAAAACTGGCTTTGACGTGGAAAAGTGCTTAGCGTCATGTCAGGATCTGAGCAGACGTACACACTTTTTCTTGTTCGAGTACTGCAGGTTTTTGAAAATGTAAGCTGTTCTTGCAGCTCGCTGTTCTAAATTAAAAAAAATTGGATGATGACTGGTGATCTTTTACATGTTAATGACATTAATTAGGAGTCGTTTACAAGGCAGAGAGCTGAAACCATTCATTTGCGCGCAAGTTCAAGATCATTTGCGATTCATAGATTTCACATCTGAAAGAGACGCATACGTGCGTTTTCTGTACATTCGTTCATTTTATGAATCACACGTACGCATATTTGAGAGATGATCGTATAGATCAGCTTTAGGATGGTTTCTGCGCAACATTTTATAAATGAGGCCCCTGGTCTAAATGCTTGGGTGTAATGGTTTCTCTTCCTCTCTCTCTTTTTTTAACTTGTCAGCACCTTGTCAGATTTTTATTTTTCAGTCTACAGTTTTAAAGAGAAATATGCTATTTCAGCCTTCACAATAGGATAATTTTATTCACTATCAATGTCAAAACCCTGATGCTGTGCTGTGTGCATCTCCAGTGTTACTCTAACATCTATGTTTGCTGATATCTTCCATTTACACATGAACTGGATGACAGCCAGTGCCTGGGGATATTGGAAAGGGAACTGGAAGGAACAAGTTTGAACATGCGGAGTGGTCAGACACTAGTTGATACATAGAAATGATAGTAAAACCAGTTTCACATTCAGAACTGGTCAGACATGTCAGAAATATTGCTGATGAAATATTCTTGGTCATTTATAAAAGATCAATGTAGATCTGAAATGGTGTGAATGGGCATACATACACAAAAGGCCTCATTAAGAATCTTGAAGACAATATCAGATTCTTTAGAGAAAATGTATATATATAACCGGAAGGACATCCTCAGATGCTGCCATGGCAACACCATGGTATTTCTGAAAAAACCCCAGCCAAAACAGACTGTGTTCAGGTTTTACTCTCTTTCACACAGACAGCCTTATTTAGTTTAATCTGCTTGTCTGCCACAAGTCTTATTCATGCTTTATTCATTTATTTAATCATTCATCTTTTTTTAATCTAAAAGACTGGTAAATGGACTGCTTTCAGTGGAAATTGAAGAATGGAATCTGCTTTCAGTGATTTGCATAAACATTTGAAATAAATTAATGAAAAGTTTGTTTCCTACACTGTATGTTGACATATTTTCTATTGAATTACTAGTCAGAGAGGGACATGCATTTGCATTTTTTTAATATCCAAATTCAATTTTAAGGTCACAGTTAGGGAAGTTTTATTTATAATTTTATTTTATAATTTTTTTTTTTTTTCAAAAAAGCATTTCTGTGGACAAAAAGTTGTATAGACTGGGAGGATCAATGTTTTATTTTCCAAATTTATTACATATATTTGCTGTTTTGCCTGCTTTTTTTCAAGCATATAGAGGTCTCTACACATTTACATTTATTCATTTTGCAGACGCTTTTATCCAAAGGGACTTACAGTAGGGGAATACAATCAAATCAAGTGATTCATCTTAAAGAGGCAAATAGACACAGGAAGTGCTCGTAATACTAAGTTTCAGGCATTGTTCAAATAAGCAAAGCGATGTACAATTTGGGGAATACATCAAACGATTCATCTTAAAGAGGCAAATAGACACAGGAAGTGCTCGTAATACTAAGTTTCAGGCATTGTTCAAATAAGTACAAGCTAGAATGAGAAGGAATAAATAAAGAGAAGACTATTTTTTTTTTCATTAATTTAGGATGAAGTCAAATTGTGTCGAAAGAGATGAGTTTTCAGCTGTCGCTTGAAAATTGTCAGGGAATCAGCATTCTGGATAGGGGTGGGAAGATCATTACACCAACCAGGAACGGTGAACGAGAATGTTCTGGAAAGTGATTTTGAGCCTCTCTGTGATGGTACCACGAGGCGTCGCTCACTAATTGATTTGAAGACCAGTCGTGCTGCTGCATTCTGAATCATATGTAGAGGTTTGATTGTGCTTGATGGAAGTCCAGCCAGAAGAGCATTGCATTTGTCTAGCCTAGAATTGACAAGGGCCTGGACAAGAAGTTGAACAGCATGCTCCGTTAGAAAGGGCCTGATCTTTCTGATGTTGTGCAATGCAAACCTGCAAGATCGAGCAGTCTTTGCAATGTGGTCTTTGAAGATCAGCTGGTCATCAAAGATTACACCAAGATCTCTGACCGAACTTGATGGGGTAATTGTTGAAGAACCTAGCTGGATGGTGAAATCATGCTGTAGAGTTGGAGTGGCAGGGAAGATAAGAAGCTCAGTCTTTGCCAGGTTGAGTTGTAGGTGATGTTCTTTCATCCATGCCGAGATGTGCGCCAGGCAGCCTGAGATCCATGCATCAGCATAGCAATGGGTCCCAGTGATGTAGTGTATATAGAGAAGATGAGGGGTCCAAGAACTGATCCCTGAGGAACCCCAGTGACCAGCTGATGAACACATAGAATGCATTTTTATTTCATGGAATCCAGGAGCTTGTAGACATAAAGCAAAACAGAAAAGGATACATATAGTGTATTTGTATATTTTTGATCAGTTATTTTTTAAGACTCAGAAATACCTGGTGTTTATTTTTAAACCACAATGCATATTCCGACCATGACCATGCTTTCTTGTGAAACATACTAAGTATTTCTATGAGGTTTTCTGGCAGCTTCAGTGCATAAGATCTTGCATTTTTACCCAATATAACACAATATGTGATGGCTGTTTCTCTAAAAACCCACCGTGACCCAAATATGCCATGCAAGTTTTGGTTCACTCAGCGCAGTCCTTACAGTCTGTGTGAATTAAACTGAAATGTGCAGAAGCATAAAGCTGATTGCATCCAAAGCAAAATGTTTTTGAGAATAGCAGGATTTTATATGTTTAAAATTCACAATATAATTGCAGCTGAATTGATATTATGAAGAAAAGGAATTTAAAATATGGCGAATTGTCCTAACCTTCTGCAAGGAATCCTGGTAAATAATAGCACAAAACTTTAATACTTGAATTTAATTACTTTCACTTTTAATTTTAATAAAGCATCACTCATTTAGTATGAGAATGTATGACAAAACAGTAAAAAAAAAAATGCAGTCTGGCTGACGGTGAAGCATGAGTCAGACCTATGGTTTTCATTATATAATTTTTACCCTTGAGATGTGTGTCAACCATAATGGCTGACAGCCGTAGTCATTTCTAGTAAACAAAGTCAGAACCTGACAAGCGACGATGTGGAAAGATGCAGTCATGCTGAGAGTGACGATAGGTGAAGAGTTAGTCTCGCATAGCCAGACCTTTACACTGATGGCAGGAGGTCTGGACTCCATAACAGCTTTCATTGGCCAAGGACCATCCACAAGGCAACCAATTACAGTTTGTTTTGTTCCACGTCACGTTTAAGGCCATGAAAATGTAAAGTTGATGTCCCTATGATAACGGACTGATGTGTGTCTAATGAATTATGCATTGTGCAAGTTTACTGCAATAATGACACTACAAATTTCACATACTTTTGAAAATTCAGTGTTTAGCTGATCCTGATAAGCGCTCATTATCACAGTTTTAAACATGATGACTTTTTCTTTCATGAGAGGGTTTGGCATCACAATGCCTTTTGTTCTGTCCTAGTTTGCATACTATCCATCCTAAATAATATTCAAAAATAGAATTAGTGTGTCCCAAATTGTAGTATTAGTGTGCCCCAAATCGTAGTATGTTGAAATGAGTATCCCAAAGATGGTTTACTTTTTCTGGTGTAAATTCGAAGTGGAGATCCATGGCTAATGTTGCCCACAACCCATTGCATGTTGGACATGGATTTTATTAGAAACACAAAAGCGAATTAAAAGTGTAAAAAATAAGAGTTGTGTGATTAACAATCAATATCTAACCTGCTGAAAAAATCAATATTATACATGTTATATTTCATCTGCAACAACACTTAATAAAGATATTAATTATTTAAATGCATCATTATGCAAACACCAAAGCGAATTAAAAGTGTAAAAAATAAGAGTTGTGTGATTAACAATCAATATCTAACCTGCTGAAAAAATCAATATTATACATGTTATATTTCATCTGCAACAACACTGTGAACTTTAATAAAGATATTAATTATTTAAATGCATCATTATGCAAACACTAATAATACAGTGTGTGTGTGTGTGTATATATATATATATATATATATATATAATGACTTTAAAGGAAATAGTATTGGTAGTATTATTATTACTCAAAAATAATATAATACATCCACACAATTTTTTATATTATGAAGCATAAATAGAATTTAAAATGTAATAAAATATTTATATGCATCTACAAAGTCCGTTAGGTCAGAACATATCCAGTATAACAGGAACAGACTTCATCTTAAATTACTGCACAAAACAAATTATAGGATTAATAGTAAAAATCCCTTCATCTGTTTTTATTATCGAAACTCACGGGACATGGCACAATTGGTATATGTATTTTTAAATATTATTCTCAAGAATTCTAGAGCTTACAATGTATGCTTTTAAGAAGTAAATAGTTATTTAATTGCATTTATAGAGGCTTTACGGAGACTTATGCAACACTGTTGAATTTGACCATCATGAACCATATTAACTGTGTTTTTATGTATAAAATACAGGCATTTCATTACCTTTGTTCTTGGTCTCCTAATAGAATTTGTGTTTATTCGTTGAGGCAATTTGATGCTGTCATTACAGACTATTAGGAAGAGGCCGTTTTAATTAACTATTAGAATGCGCTGTAGCCGATGTTCCCTTATCCACTCTCTGACGGACGCAGCTGTTCACAATGCCAAGTTCATATCAACAATTTTCTCTTATTTAAACAGCGCTGTTAACATGTGGCTGGACACATGTTAAGACCATGGCAGTGGACACTGCCAATATTAACAGATGTTAAAAACAAGGGGGGTAGGGTGCATTAAACCTTCATTAAAGATTGCAACCGGTACGTGGGGGTGAATCTTTTTGAAAAATTAGGCCTGGAAATAAAAATATGGAAAATTATCTCTCGGGTTTAATTTCCGACTGAAGTGTGTTCCACCATATTGACAAAATGCAATATACAAAAATGGAGAACACTTCTGGTAAACAAATTCTGCTCTATCTTGGAAAGATAGACGTGAAACCAACAGGATAGGAATGTGGAAATACCTGTATGCATAAAGAGATAAAGAGGATGAAGATGAAAATGTATGATAAAAAAAGAAACAAAAACATGAACATGCATTCAAATCATTTTCTGGGAAGTCACATGACTTCATCTCAATACTTTTTAGGAGAAACAATTGAGATGTTAAACTCTTATTTGTGATTTTTCTTTTCTCTTGCATGGCTCTTATGCCACAAACACCAGATGGACAGAAACACGGTGGTGTGTTTTACATACTGTAGCTCTTATGCTCCATCTGTCAGAGACACAAGCGGGTTTTTTCTTCTCTGGCACCGGCCGTAGAACTGGGGGTGATGGGAGACGGATGACATCATGTGATGCACGATAGTAATTTGACATGTAGGTTGCTGATCTGACTCCTGCTCATGACTGTTAAATGCCTACTGCTACGCACATATTACTCGTTTGAGGTGTTGTAAAACATTTTAATAATCAATTATGTTTAAATGTTTTGATTAGGTGGAGGTTAAAATTAAGGCTTACCTGTATCAAATATATATATATATATATATATATACACTGAAGAAAATTATAAACGCAACACTTTTGTTTTTGCCCCCATTTTTCATGAGCTGAACTCAAAGATCTAAGACTTTTTCTATGTACACAAAAGGCCT
>NW_015651557.1:1030524-1032296 GCF_001515625.1 Sinocyclocheilus rhinocerous | reverse complement strand
TATTTTTGTTGTGTGTGTATATATATATATATATATATATATCTATATATATATATATATCTTGCTTCTGTGGAACACAATATATTTTTAGAATTGTCTGTCTTTTTAGTATGTCTGTGTTTTTATTTTTATTTTTTCCCCAAACAATGGAAGTCATTGGTCACCAATCACGATTTGGTTATCTTAATTTTTCAAAAAGTCTTTTGTACTCCAGATGAAAAAAAAGAAGGTTTGAATGATTTGAAAACCCATGACAATGAGTAAACTATGACAGAATTTTATTTGTTTATTTTATTTTATTTTTTTGCGGGGTGAGATCTTTAAGCCAGCGGAATTAAATTTCCAGATCTGATATTTAACAGGTTGTACTGTAGTTGTCTGGATCACACCTGTCATACTCTGAAATGCTGTTTTTGCTTATATTTTGTAGATTTGTACAACATCAAATTAAAATAATTTATTTATAAAATACGTGAAATGCATCTACATATGACAGAGATTTAAAATAATGTAAACCTCTGGTTAATCTTTATTATGACAGTTTTCATGATCTTAAATGTAGGCAAATCGCAAACATTTTATTGAACATTAAAATCTGTTTTAATGGAGATATGTGTAGTCTCACGTCAACTTTGATGTGTTCACCATCAAATTTGTACAGTATATGATTGTGTTAAGTGTTTGACAGTCATAATAATACTAATAAATAAAGGGTATCCATAATTAGTAAAACTTAATAACAAATCTAACATTGTACACAATTTATTAGATACAGGGGCAGGCTCAAATTATTCATCTTACACCCATTCTCCACTGGCTGTACTGTTGTTCCAGACCTCTCCTTCTATTCTCATAGGCCCAATCCCAATTCTATATTATACCCCTTCCCCTTCCCCTTGTCCCTTGAAACAGAGTGTCAAGGGGTAGGGGTGAAAATATTCCCCTAAGAATTGGGACACCACTACTATGCCGTCACACGTCATCATACGTCGTCTAGCTCCTACAATACACACACCTATGCTGGTGAGCATTAGAGCCTTTAATTATTGTTCTATATTAATGCGCTGCTTACTGACACAAACACACACACACACTACACACATCAAATATCATGCAGCTCACACATCCAGGAGCAAAGAAACTTGTCAACGCTGCCCCACAACTTTTATTAATAACAGTTTAAATACTGAATCGCTCGTTATATTTTCCAGCAACGAGAGGATAAAATCGCTGTTTTTGAAGTAAACTCACTCTAAAAAGAGAAACGCACAGACGCGCATACACGCAACTTTCATCTCTCTCTCTCGAATTGGCAATATTTGAAAAAAGGGTTTAGCGATTTCTAATTATTGGGGAGACTAGCCCCCCTCAATGTCTATGGTGGTTATCGCCCTGATCAGACATGAAAATATGTTGTGGCACTATCGTGCAGTCTATAATGATATGACGTTAGTTAGCAAATATTAGCGATTTTTTGCAAACATTTCTTTGAGTAACATGACCATAAATATGAACTCACGATTGAATGTAACATAAAACAAATGATTACTTTTCGTTAAAATCTTTATTAATGCCAAAAAAGGCTTACATTTATGTGTCTTTTTGTTCGCTCGGGCAGCCATGTTGCCCCTGAAGCCGGTTTACGCTGAGATAATTCATACCCCTTCGTTTGAAGTGTGGTACTGAAAAATCTTTGTTTGAAGGGCTATTTGGCCCTTCCCCTTACCCCTACCCCTCCAACCAAAAGAGAATCGAGACACCCCTACCCCTTC
>NW_015651557.1:1028486-1029885 GCF_001515625.1 Sinocyclocheilus rhinocerous | reverse complement strand
GCACAGACGTGCATACACGCAACTTTCATCTCTCTCTCGCATTGGCAATATTTGAGAAAAGGGTTTAGCGATTTCTAATTATTGGGGGGACTAGCCCCCCTCAATGTCTACGGTGGTTATCGCCCTGATCAGACATGAAAATATGTTGTGGCACTATCGTGCAGTCTGTAATGATATGACGTTAGCAAACTTTAGCGATTTTTTGCAAACATTTCTTTGAGTAACATGACTTAAATATGAACTCACGATTGAATGTAACATAAAACAAATGATTACTTTTCGTTAAAATCTTTATTAATGCCAAAAAATGCTTACATTTGTGTCTTTTTGTTCTCTCGGGCAGCCATGTTGCCGCTGAAGCCGGTTTACGCTGAGATAATTCATACCCCTTCGTTTGAAGTGTGGTCCCGAAAAATCTTCATTTGAAGGGCTGTCTGGCCCTTCCCCTACCCCTCCCCCTCCAACCAAAAGAGAATCGAGACACCCCTACCCCTTCACGTGAACGCGCGAAACGGAGGGGTAGGGGAAAGGGGAAGGGCTAAGGGGTAGAATTGGGATTGGGCTGTCCTGCCCAAGAAAGTATCACCTTTTTCTCTTTTCAAAAATGGACATTCAGCTGCCAGGTAAATAAATTTTTAAACAGCCACTTTTTTAATGCAAACTGACTGAACACCATTATTGTTTAAAGTCTTTCCACACTGTATCATCTCTCTTCTATTCTCATCAAAGACTGCATTAGAAGTAGCATTATTTCCCTTAATTAGATACCAGGGGTTTGGACTTGACTCGGACTCGAGTCCCAAATTTGATGACTTGCCGACTCGACTCGACATAATTAAAGAAGACTTGAGACTCGACTTGAGCCCTATTCGCACGGGATTGGTATTACCTGGTGACCTCCAGTCATTTGTAATAATTGCGGAGGTTGTCTGTGATCTTAATCCCGTGCGAATCGGCCATGTCTGTAATTTGTAAAGTTCACTGGTGCTCGCCTCATCATCACCGTGACCGCTTCTGTGAAATATTCCTCACTTCTTTTGTTTGTTCAACACCGAGGTGCACCAAGAGTGACGGATACGCATCCCGCTCGATGTGCTTTAATTTTTATTTTTTTATTTGTAACAAACACCTCTCTGAGACCTGTTTTTGTCAGATCTGCACTGTTTTTGTTCGATCAGTTACATATTTTATTTGCATGTGATTCGTCTAGCGATCTCCGCTCGTGAAAAGCGCTGCCCTGTCCGTTTGATCGCTGCCCAGCAGACACACGGAGCGGGCATGAGAACGAGAGGTGCGGTCGCGATCACTGGTGCTCGCCTCATCATCACCGTGACCGCTTCTGTGAAATATTCCTCACTTCTTTTGTTTGTTCGACACCGAGGTGCACCAAGAGTGACAG
>NW_015651557.1:1023980-1028361 GCF_001515625.1 Sinocyclocheilus rhinocerous | reverse complement strand
CATTTCTTTCGGGATAAATGAATGAATTCACGTGTTGTAAATCAGTCTGTAGGCCTATAGCGCACATAGTCCCTACATTTAGTGATCAACTATGCATATTATAAACTTAACATTTAACGTACAACATTTTTTTTCTATTAAATGATTTTGTCTTTGTTGCTCTTAGTTATAAAGTATGGTAACACAGCATTTTTGAATGATTGTCTTCATGAGTTTGCCTGCATCAATATTGCATGTTTCCTCTCACTTGTGCCTGTCTTGACTCGGGACTTGACTCGAGAATTGAATGCAAAGACTCGAGACTTACTTGTGACTTGCAAAACAATGACTTGGTCCCACCTCTGTTAGATACATAAAATTACAATTATGTAGCTTTGTGATTGATTAACACAAAAATTCTGTCATTCTGTTTGTATTTCATGAATGAGGCCCAATGGCTATATGATTCAAAAAGCTATTATTTCATTCCCCCTTAAAAGAACTTTGCATTCTTTTTACTTGTAGCAGATCTAGACAGGCGGAGCTGGGGGAGGTGGAGGGTTTCTGACATGATACAGTAAAAACTGGACTAAACTATTTAAATGTTGATTAGCAAGCTCATTAGCTACAGATTCAACAGAGACCAATCAGCTTGTGCCATGTAGTGAATGATGTTATAGTTAGCAGATTGAATTAAGAACCTATCAGGCTGTGCCATCTAGAGTTGCATGATTGAACTAGATATATATCTTGTAGCTGGTTGGTTCAGTTAAAGACTTAGAACGTCAATGAAGAATGTTTTAAAAATCCTGTGGAGAAAATGAAAGCGAGGAAGACTTGCTGACTCAAGGAAGTTGACATTGTGGGCGGCCAACAAGTGTTCCACACACATCCTGAAAGTGAAGCCAAAACATTTTGATCACTGTCTGGTGGCTGGCTACAGCATACAGTAGATTATAAACCCTGCCCTCTCCATCTAAACGAATGAGACGTGAGCCAAACTAAAAAAATCAAATTATACTTCAAATAAAAATTTCCCAAAGATGGTTTACATCATTTAAGGTAGTTCTTATCATTCTGGTGTATGTTCAAGTGTTCATTTTTCTAATCAGCTTGCTTTTAATTAGTTATATGATGGGGTGTGGTGTCATGATTGTGAGCTTGCAATTGGGTCTGTGGGAGTTTTGGCGGGACTTTGATAGTTTTGGCGTGAGCTCCAGCTCACGATCACTACTGCGCAGACTCGGGCTCCAAATGAATCACTAATGCCAAAGTCCCTTTCAAGGAAAGTCTGTTCACTCGGCGGCCATATTTGCAACGCCTCCGGGCAGCTCAAACAAGACCAAGTCCTATCTAAATGTATGGGGAATTCCTGAAAACTCAAAAACTGCTCACTGAAGTCACAATTAAATTACATATTTCAAATCCGCAACAAAATCTGAAATGAACTGCCCCATGAATGTTGCTTCTTATGCACAAAAAGCATTTAAAAAGCTTATTGTTAACACATTTCTAATACACTTATGACTGCGCATGCGCATTGGCTGGTCTAGCCTCAGGTTTCTATGGGAACCGGAGCTTCTAACGGCCACTGCAGTGATGCAATGACTTTGCGATTGGCTCTTTCATTTAGAAGATGGGACTATTCCGCCATATTGCACGTAGTAACTTCTCTTATTCATAAGTATAGGAGTGAACCGTTTTTGTATTTCTATAGTCTTTGATAATGCGCAGACTTGGGCTCCAAATGAATCACTACTTCCCAGACTTGGGCTCCAACTGAATCACTACTGCCCAGACTCGGGTTACAAATTAATTACTAATGCACAGACTCAAGCTCCAAATGAATCACCACTGCGCAGACTCGGGCTCAAATGAATCACTACTGCACAGACTCAGGCTCCAAATAAATCACCACTGCGCAGACTCAAGCTCCAAATGAATCATTACTGTGCAGACTCGGCTCCAAATGAATCACTACTGCGCAGACTCGGGTTCCAAATAAATCACCACTGCACAGACTCAAGCTCCAAATGAATCACTACTGCCCAGACTCGGGCTCCAAATGAATCACTACTGTGCAGACTCGGGTTACAAATGAATTACTAATGCGCAGACTCAAGCTCCAAATGAATCACCACTGCGCAGACTCGGGCTCAAATGAATCACTACTGCACAGACTCAGGCTCCAAATAAATCACCACTGCGCAGACTCAAGCTCCAAATGAATCACTACTGCGCAGACTCGGGCTCCAAATAAATCACCACTGTGCAGACTCAAGCTCCAAATGACTCACTACTGTGCAGACTCAAGCTCCAAATGAATCACTACTGTGCAGACTCGGGCTCCAAATAAATGACCACTGCGCAGACTCAAGCTCCCACTACTGCACAGACTCAGGCTCCAAATAAATCTCTACTGCACAGACTCAAACTCCAAAGGAATCACTACTGCACAAACTCAAGCTCCAAATGAATCACTGCTGCACAGACTCAAGCTCCAAATGAATCACTACTGTGCAGAATTGGGCTCCAAATGAATCACTACTGTGCAGAATTGGGCTCCAAATGAATCACTACTGTGCAGAATTGGGCTCGAAATGAATCACTACTGTGCAGAATTGGGCTCCAAATGAATCACTACTGTGCAGACTCAAGCTCCAAATGAATCACTACTGTGCAGACTCAAGCTCCAAATGAATCACTACTGTGCAGACTCAAGCTCCAAATGACATCATTGGTGCAAGATGACCGCGGCCATACTGGGATGTTACCAATCCCATTCAAATCAGTTAATGATTGTAATTCAAAAGTCGCTTACAAACATAATGCATGAATGATTCTGATAAAGGGTATGTTTGCATATATGATGCCAGTTGGACATAATTATACTTTTGTCAGCAGGTGCAATGCTCACATGTGCATCAAGCATTGGTGGAACACTTAGAGCTGGATTTAAGCTTGACAAAACAATGAGCCTACATGCATAAGGGGTCCCTCTGCATTCCTACATTTTTCTCTTCTCTTTCTTTCTCAGCAGGGAGCGTATTGGCCCTGCATCATACAGGTTAACATCCTCGCCTGGGCAGCCAGGGCAATCATGTGTGACAGAGGGCCACTCATTAAATAATGTAGAATGGAGAGTTCAAGGCGCTGTCATAGCGCGTTACATAGATGAGTGCTCTGTGTATTATACTGCTCCCATACCACATCCCCCCATGCCAACGAGCACCAATTACTTCCAGTTTTGTTCAGAAAAAAGAAAACGCATAAGCAGCATATGCTACTTCCAAATCAGTCTAATTTTCATTAATGTAATGTGAAAGAATAATCATTTATTTTTTAAATTGTAAGTATATATGCATCAGGGTATGAGTTTTTTGCATTGCCTTTCGTTCATAAAAATTGTAATATAGTAATTTTAACTAAATACAGTAAACTATAATAAAATATAATTGTTTAATATAATGCAAGAGATCCACTCATTATCTCACTAAAATAATCATTACGTATTATTGAAGAGTTGAGTATTTTGTGGATTTTGAAACTTAATTTAGTATTTCTTAATTCCACTGGGATGAGACAGCATTTTTATTGCAAGTCAAATGTATATTTGCTAACCATTAAGCAACATTTTAACATTCTGTCATAAGGCAATTCTCATAGCACGTACTTTAACACATTTATGCTTTCATATTTCTTTAAAATATACATTCCACACAGATAATGATCATCATTTATTCATGCTTGCAGAGTAACTGGGTATAAAAATTTTAATTTGCATTATTAATGTCAACTTTGAATGTGTAGATTCATAATTTAGAGTATACTGAAGTTTGCCTTTCAATGCTTCTGAAATTTAAAACACTAGGATGATGCCCAAATTCTTCTGTGAAAATAGTCGTAAAGAAATGAAGCTCATAGTTGTTATTGCTAACAGCACCATGCACAATGCATTCTCAGCACTGCCTCAGGGGGCGCTATAGCGTGTGCTACTGTCTTTTAATTGAAGAGGCACCAATCAATGTCTAGGTTCCTTTTAGTTTACTGAAGAACTTGGAGTATACATGTGTGGTTCAGCAAGAATTGAACGAGAAATAAATTTACTGATATATATACATACAGGTGTTACACAAATATAAACATCCATTTTAAATAATTAAACCGTAATCAAATGAACAAGTGATGACATTAATGAAGTATTCTGAACAGGGCTGCGTTTCCCAAAGGCATCGTAACTTAAGTAGCACTTGAAAATCATTGTAGATCTACGAGTGCTCTGGAGTAATCGTAAAGCCCTAAGTGCATCGTAAGAAGACCGATTTATGCGGTCACCTGCAGGACAATCAGCAGATTACACCTTTAACTTTATTCAAGTGCAATGTGATTATAATATAAGGAT
>NW_015651557.1:1016958-1022921 GCF_001515625.1 Sinocyclocheilus rhinocerous | reverse complement strand
TTTTTTTTTTATTAATTTATAAATGAAATAATTAAAAAGGGCATAAAAATAGAAATACACATCTAAATTAAATGACTGAACAAAAAAAATGAATAAAAGAAGTAATGTAGGAAATAGGCTTCAAAGAAAAAAATCTGTCAATGACTTGCTGACGTGCACAGAAACCAGCCAAGTATTGGACCTGGAAATAACGTCTCTCTGTCTCTCTCTCTCTCTCTCTCTCTCTCGTGTAATGAAATGTGTTTATGCGGTTTAAAGTAAAAAACACATTATTTTCCACATACTGTACATTATTGTTTCTCCTCTATGCCCCGCCTTTCTGAAACGCGTCGATTTTTACAAAGCTCATCGGTCTGAAAAGCGAGGTGTGCTCTGATTGGCCAGCTATCCAGTGCGTTGTGATTGGCCGAATACCTCAAGCGTGTGACGGAAATGTTACGACCCTTACCATATTTGGAAACACACAGCATCTCCACGACATGGCGGCGGCGGCAACAATACTACAGCGAGAATAAAAGTTACGCCGCCTTTCTTTGCGAAAACATTTGGGCGGTGTTATGCAAATCGTCCAACACAGTGACGTAGACATGTGGGGGCATGTTTGAATGAGGCGTTTTAGGAAGGCGTGAACGAGTTTTAACTTTTATAAAGAATATCTCTTTGGGTTTGAGACTTTAGTCTTTGCAACTTTATGGATCTTATATGCACGAACAGCTTGTAACACTCCAAAGACAAAGGAAAACTTGAAATTGCATCATATGACCCCTTTAACTGTGCATCTTTGGTAAATCCTGACAGTAGCCTATTATTTTAACGCCAAAAGACGGATTGACGCTGGTGCAAGTTGTTAGTAAATCTGGCCCTTGATGTCCAATGTAAAAATCTGCATCCTGATGCCACAAATTAAACTAATGGCTTCAGATACACATTTTCTCTTACACATTCACATATGTTTTAACCACATTTGTTCTGCAGTCCTGAGTTCCTTTGTTCATGTATTGATCTGCTCATCAAGTGTGTTGTTTTACACCACTATTGCGCTTGCAAAATAGGTTTGTGAGTCAACCTGATTCATTTATCTGAAGACATAAACACTGCCCGGGGGCTTTACATCATCATTCTACATGCATGAACACATCCATTTTAATTAAAAGTAAAAGCACAGCCAAGTATGTCTTGGTGTAGTGTTAATCTTGCTAAGCAATTTGTCTGAGCTCTTTTCATCTGGCCTACTCTGTCACAGGTACTTAAAATACAGTTTCTCTCGCTTGAGTTTTTCTTGTCAAAATACAGCAGCACTGCGGATGACAGGACATGCAGCATGTTGCATTTAATGACAGGTTCTCAACAGAGGCTAGTAACTAACCAGGCGGGTAGCTTGATAATTTGGGTCGTTGGAGTGCTTGGCATTCTTTGGAAACGCCTCCCTGTCAAGTAGATCATATTCATGCTTAACAGCTGCCGCTGGAGAGAGCCTGCTAGATGAGCCAAAGCAAAAAGCCCCACATGGTTCCAAATAGTGAGGCATTTTTAACACCCTCTATCTGGTGTTTCTTTAAGGCAGTGATGGAAAGCAAGCAACTGTGGGCCTGCATCTCTTCCAGGCCTCCTACTTAGTTTTTATTTCTTCCCGGTAGTGCAAGATTTCCTTTTAACTCATTGGGAAAAAATGGCAACCACCTCATTATTATAACTGCTGAGAAAACAATTGCACTAGGGCTTCATGAGCAAGTCTGCAATGCACGGTGGCCAGAATGACTGTGGGGTGAAGGAAATCATGGCTCATCGCTAAAATAAGCCAGGACTTGTTGCTCCAGTGAAATGAGCACAGGAGAGCTTTTTTAGCAAGCGTTTTGAACATTTGAAGAGATTCAGACATCCAAAACAATGGCCAATGGAGTGTCTAAATTAAGCTGACAAGATGTCAAAAATGAACACTGAGATATTTTTAGCTGAGCAGTCAGTCAACATACCAAGTGCCCCAAAGTTGTGACCCATCTTTTAGTGAATCTTCAAATTAAGAATTAGTTCCCTCATTTTAGAACATCATGGTAATGTTGTACTAATAATTTTGCTTGTCATAATAATTTTGTTGTTCCCTCATTTTGATTTAATTAAAATGAGGGAATGAAGTGACTCAGTTAACTTTATAGCCACAATTTAACTAAAACAAAGGAATTAATTAATAAAACTAATTAATAAATTAATACAAAATAAAATTTCTGTTCATCAGTTTGCACTGGCTACCAATAGCTGCTGCTCGCATAAAATTCAAGGCATTGATGTTTTTTCTAAAACCACCACTGGCTCTGCACCCCTTTACCTAAATTCATTACTTCAGACTTATGTGCCCTATATAGAAGCGTGCGTTCTGTAAGTGAACGGTGCATTATTGTGCCATCCCAAAGAGGCACAAAATCACTTTCACAGACTTTTACATTAACTGTCCCCTCCTGGTGGAATGACCTGCCCAACTCAATGCGAGCATCTTAGCCATATTCAAGAAATGGCTAAAAACAAATCTCTTCCATCTTTATTTGACCCTCTAACTCTAGCACTTGTCATAGCACTTGCATATTATTACTCTTTTGTTGGTTTTGATTGCTTCTATTGTCCTCATTTGTAAGTCGCTTTGGATAAAAGCATCTGCTAAATGACTAAATGTGAATGTAAATATCAACAGTGTTTCAGCTTCAAATCACAATTTTAAAGTAATATAGCTGAGTATGAAGACATTCTAATAATTATTACATTGAAAGCTTAAAGGGATAGTTCACCCAAAAATGAAAATTCTGTCATTAATTACTCACCCTCATGTCATTCCAAACCTATAAGACCTTCGTTCCTCTTTGGAACACAAATTAAGATATTTTTGATGAAATCTGAGAGCTCTCTGATTCTGACCCTGCATAGACAGCAAGGGTCCTTCCACGATTAAGGCACAAAAGGGTAGTAAGGACATTGTTAAAATGGTGACATCAGTGGTTCAACTGTAATGTTTTTTTTTTTGGTGAACTATCCCTTTAAGTAAAGTTTCATCATAAATAATAGTACTTATTTTAATTTGGGGTTGTTTTTTCATGAAAAACAAACAGTTCTGCTGTTTTTCAATTATTTAAAAATGCTTGGTGATCATTGGCAGTCAAATGTAGTTTCAAATTAGCTTGTTTCAGTATAAAAATTATATTTATACTGTTTATAAGTGTATACATCACTCTTCGGCCTCACCATTCTGGGTCCAAAAACACCTTTCTCAAGGTCATTGCCTGTCAATCTCTCCCCTTGGTAGCATCCTCAAACAAATGATCAGGCAGAACTGAAAATCCAAGATACTGGCCATTTGGCCAATACTGCCATCTCCACCAGAACAGCTGGAACCGTTTTACCCACTGGGCCCAGAATTCCCTCAGTAACCCGCCACTGGACTTACCCCTTTCCAGTGCGCACACAGCTTCCAACCAATTCCCATGGTCTGGAGAACCATCAGATGAACCTGCCATCAATCACTGGTTCCTGAAGAGCGAAAGCTTTTAGCTATCTAGCTTTTGACTGCCCTGCAAAAAGTTACACTCCAGGGTAGGGTTGCACCAGCCATTCGTAAGTTCTTACTTAAATTAGAACGTTAAGTCCACACTAGAGGCTTAGTAACTACTAGCTAGTTTGCAACTAAATCTATACATTATTTGGTTGCACCAGTTGTTCGTAAGGCAGGACGTAGCTAGTAGTTCGTAAGCTCTCCGTAAAGTCGCATAATATGATGTTTACCCTGAATCATCCAATAGAAACCTTCAAATACTCGAGCAGAACTTGTTTAAATGCTATGAATTTTAATTTATCCTTCATTCTAACTTCTTTTGCCTCATGTTTACTAACGGTAAAAACAAGTTTCCATTAAAAACAATATATTAATAACCTATATGTAAGCTATTTTTTATATGTAAATAACATTCAGAAACTGTAATTGAAATAAATAAGGATCAATAAATCCCGAAAGAAAAAAAAAACATAAGAAATGTAATTTATTTATTATTTCATCTGACATGCGCAACACGGACCGAAGCGTACAGAGGCGCGCTGTAGATGGGGTGTTGAAGACGCGCTAAAAAAGAAACAAAGTACGTTTATTCACATATTGTTCTCTCTTAATATGTACATGAGTGTAAATGTCAGCAGCATCATATATGCCAAAGGATTGAAGGTTGTCGGGTAAAAAAAGAGCATATTGATGCAGTTCACTCAGAATGCTATTTTATTCCAACCGTTACTCCTGACCAGACGCTTCCATAAATATTTAGTTTATACGTAGTTACACTTCAACTAAGTGGTGCAACGAAAAAATATTTAGTAGTGCGTAAGTTGTAACTTAGTGCCCATTTATGTCAAAACTAGGCTTAGTTGTAATTTATGGCGCTTTTCCACTGCATGGTACGGCACGGCACGGCTTGGTACGGTTCACTTTTGGGGGTTTTTCCACTGGGTACAGTACCTGGTACCTGGTACTTTTTTTAGTACCACCTCGGTTGAGGTTCCAAGTGAACCGTACCGTTACCAAAACGTGTCTGTTGAGGAAGTACAGACGTTCCTCTCGTTGATAGCCAAGGAGCGTATCCAGCGAGAGCTTGATGGGGCGACGCGGAATGAAAAAGTTTTTCAGGAGTTGCGACAGTAGAGGCGGCGCAACTATAACAACATGTGAATAATCCCACCCACTCTAAAGCGATACAAACCGGCAGGGGAAACGCGAGCCGTGCCGAGCCGAGTCGTACCACGCAGTGGAAAAGCGCCAATGTGTACAGCTGGTGCAACCAGCCCCAGATGCAGTGGCTCAATTCACCATAACCTCTATCACTTATCGACTCCAACTGCCACCTAATTATAAAATTGCACCCACTTTTCACGTCTCTCATGTCAACCCTCACCATACTTGTTTGTCTACTTCCACAGAGTCTGGTGAGTTTGGTGATCCCCCTCTGCCTCTGCTCCTTGACAATAGCCCAGTGAAGGCAATGCAGGACATCCTGGGGTTGTCTTAAGTACCTCAAAAACTGAGGGGCGGTGTATGGCCCAGAAGAGAGATCTTGGGTGGCTTGAGACAACATCCTGGACCCAACCCTACTTTCCACCTTCCATGCAAACATGGATCCTGGATCCAACCATGCTGGCCACCTTCCACGTAGACTGTTCAGCCACCCAGATGTGGAGGGGTTGTCCATGGTGTTAGATGTCCTGGGACTGTGGCACTGTCAATCCACCAGCAATTCCCTCTACGTCCACCTTCCTTTCAATCTCACTCTAACAGTTCTAACAAAGAACTATCACTGACCTCTACTGCAGTGTTACTCACCTTATATGGATGATTACACTTTGTCTTCCTTCCATTGTGGATTATTTCAGCCTTCATCGTCTTCCTTCCATTGTGGATTACTCCCCGTTTTCTACCATTATCCCAGGCACCATATGGCTATAATCTACTTTCCGGTGTGTCTGTGTGCTTTTGTCTCTGTCTCTTAAAAAAAAGAGTATGGCAAGCTGTTTAATGTTTTCCATGGTAACACTTTAGTATAGGGACCAATTCTCACTATTAAAGGCAGAGTAAGTGATTTCTGGTAGCCAATGTTGATATTTGAAATCACCAAAACAAACACGCCCCTACCCCAAAAGGGTCTTGCCCCTATTTTGATAGCTCCGCCCCACATATACGTACGCAACCCAGGCAACGATTAGTTCTGTGAAACAAAGCAAAACCAATGTTACACCGTGTCTACGGACGTGAGCGGCGCGGCGCAACAAATCCCCGACAGAAAACTGCTGCCGGGTTCTATTTATGACGTGCTGACACAAATTTCAAATGGTTTTCAACGGTCGTTTGATCGCGTCCAGTGTACGCAGACTTTAGCTGTTGTAGACACGGTGTTACTCACCTATTGAAAAGAAACCAAGCAACCCCGGAGTACAATCGCAGG
>NW_015651557.1:1007845-1016907 GCF_001515625.1 Sinocyclocheilus rhinocerous | reverse complement strand
TTTTACACCGTGTCTACGGACGTGAGCGGCGCGGCGCAACAGATCCCGACAGAAAACTGCTGCCGGGTTCTATTTATGACGTGCTGACACAAATTTCAAATGGTTTTCAACGGTCGTTTGACCTCTTTCTCGCGTCCAGTGTAGGCAGACTTTAGTTGTTGTAGACACGGTGTTACTCACCTATTGAGAAGAAACAAAGCAACCTTGGTGTCCGATCGCAGGCCTCGGTCCTTGAGTTCTCTCCGGCGCTGGAAAGCTGATCCGATATTTTCACGGGTCCTACTTCTTGCCTTATATCCTTCCGCAGACGTTTTCCTCTTGTTTTTTATCCGCCATCTCTATCTTTCTGTCGCTCGGCTCGGCTAATGTCCGTCCCATGCACTGAAAGCTCTCTCCTCCACATCACGAGTAGACACGCCCCTTATTGCTGATTGGCTACAAGTTTGTTTTGCGATTCGGCCCGAATCAGTTTTCTAAAGTGTTTTTGAAAATCACTTACTCTGCCTTTAACTTTGCTTATTAGCATGCCTATTATTAACAAATTGGCTGTTTATTAGTGCTTATAAAGCACATATTCTGCATGACCATATTCTACGTCCCTAATCCTACCCAATACCTAAATTTAACAACTACCTAACTAACTATTAATAAGCAGCAAATTAGGAGTTTATTGAGGTAAAAATCGTAGTTAATGGTTTGTTAATAGTAAGAATTGGACCTTAAATAAAGTGTGACCTTTTCCTTCTAAGAATTTCATCGTTTTAATTAAGCTTTTAAAATTAATTTATTATGATATCGCCCTCACATTTTTTACTTTATGCTTGTGATAAAGTTATATGTGTTTGGAACTGAATGAAGGTGTGTAAATGATGACAGAATTATCAGGTTTGGGTGAACTATTCCTTAGACATCTGGAAAATATCATTCTTTCTACAGCTCACCATCAATCCTCTACTGAAGACCAGTTTACAATTACTGAATAGCCACTTGCCTTTTAATCATGACCCATGACTGCAGTTAGAGACAGAGGGAAGGGTGTTGGTGGATCAATAATGACCACAGAATCTCACACAACAACCTGGAGGATCTGTGTTCCCTGTTGCTACTTTACAGAGTCAAAGAACAGTGTGATTTCTTCTGGTTGGCCCCTGGAGATGGTTTGTATGCTTTTTCTCTCCACTGGCATAATTAAACATCCACATGCCCACGCCACACCCGTCACCTCATAATGAACTTGTTTGGATGGGGAAGTGAGTCTGCCTCGTCTCTTCACTCCCTAACAGCTTAGAACACCTGCCCATCTTCTCTACCTCAGACTCTGCCATCTTTACCCCAGCAGTACACCTTTTATATTGAAGTGCATCTCTCAGTGCTGGCAGATGTCAGGAAAGAGATGTACATGTTGAAAGTGGGCTGCTCTCATAGCAAATAAATAAATAAAACATGACATATATGGTAACCTGTACCTTCGGCTCAGCAGCAGATGCAGTCAATATATGAAATAATAGGAGGACATATTATTAGCCAAGTGACATAAGATGTTCTAGTGTAAGTAAATATGAAATGTTGTAATGAATAAATCTACATGTTGGGAAAGTAGCTTACTAACTGATTTCTTTGCAGTAGCCTATATATGCTGGCTAGTTTTGGAATAACATACTAACACACTGTTCTTACATATTAGGAATTTAATGCACAATATGCTATACTGTAGTATACAATAAAAACACACAGCACAGAATACTGTTATATATCACAATGCAATGCTCCCGACTTGACCCTCCATTTCCTGTGTGATGGGTGAACTGGAAGTAGTTATATGTGCAATGGTTCATTCGTCACACCAGAAATGAATGGTCAAGGTGAGAACATTGCATTGTGGGATAAAATATTCCGTATAGATCACCTGCATACAGACATAGCATACAAAAGCAAGTCTTTCTGAACACTGCTTTAGCTTTTGAGCAAACACCTGTAGCTACAGCCACTTTCCTGCAGTTATTCCCTATTCAGGACTAATTTTTTCATTTTTTTTATTTCAAGCAATGGCATATTAAGCTTTTATCTCACCATTTTATCTTTTATAAAACAACACTTAAATGCAAAAAAAAAAAAAAGAAAGAAAGAAAAAAGAAATACACAGTTACTGATAAGGTATAGTTACGCAAAATAGGCTTATTGACAATAAAACGGATAAAATGCTTTTATTTTAATTTTGTTGTTGACATCAAAGGCTATGCATCCAGTGATTTATACAAAAAATTTGACACAAATTAATCTGTCACTTGGTAATATGGCTACTAGGCTATTTATTACAAAAATAAAATGTTTAGGCTACTCAGTAGGCTATATTAGACTAGTAAATCACACTGCTGCTGTAAAATGTATTAATTCATTTCAGCCTATGTTATTAGTATTTTTTATTTTTTTGTCCAATATTTCATTTTTAGGACACTTCGCAGATAATGTTAAACAATTTTGGGTAGCTGTCCCAGTTTTGAACCACTAATGTTTATTAACCACTTTTATTTGCTATAACCGAAATATAGCCTACCTCAGCAACCTGGGAACTTTAGGCTACATAAGCTGCAGATTAATAAATTGTGTCTATGTTTTTATACACGAGTTATAGCTATTTCAAACTTTTGCAGTCTCACATTTACTGGACTTAACAGTTTATTATAATAGACTCAAATGCAATATATTCAGTAGCCTATGCACCATGTTAACAGTTTTAAACGCTATATGAATTAAACTGACCCCTTGTGTGCATGTCGATCTCTCTTTACTCAAAGTCTATAATTTTTAATTGATCTTTATTAAGCAGATGGGGGCTAATTAGCGTAGGCCTACATGGTGCAATACTGGACAGTTGTTACTCGTTTTATCCGAAACTAGAGACAGGAATAACCATTTTCTTTCTCCACTGGCTTTTATTTCGGTTTTATCATGTGATGGTGCCCTTTGCCCCTTTATTTACGGACTGAACTGAGCCATTCTGAATGCATTTTTCTTACAGTCTTCAGCTCTCCGTCCCGTTTCCCCCGCACATATCTGCCTAGAGATACAGTGTTTCTTCAGTTTGCTGCGAGGCGCATACAAATGTTGCGTTATGATGTATGAAAGTTGCAGCGGTCTCGCAGCTTGCGCGACTGCTAATGTGTATTAGCTAGCGCGCTCGTCACAAACGAGCCGTCTTATCGTACTCTAAAGTACAAAAACGGGGTTTTATTCGCTGTTGACAGTCTGTATACGGTGTCGTCGGGTTGAAATGACACCGAGGGAATGACACAAGCGAGTATACACACGGAGTGACCGTTTCTGTATCGACCGCATCCGTCTGAAGCGGCGGTATTTGTATGCTCGGTGACACTTTTGACATTAGCGTAACTGTCAGCTTGTTTGTCGATTTCGCGCGGTTTTTATTCTTCTTTTATTGTGTTTTGCATTCGCATGGCTGAGGGGTAACTTGCACTGGAGGTTTTTGTTGCTGTTGAAGGGGCGTTTACCGTGTTGAAGCTAGCAGAAGCTTTTTGACGGGTAGATCACGGGCTGTCGGGAGTTTGACAAGCAGCTTATGTAATGCTTGCGATTCCCCGCTCGACCTCAAACGACGAATAAACAGCGCGTATTCAGAGTGCGGCGAAGTTTATTTATGACACGACTTGTATGCGTCGTCGTTACGGCGTATTATTATTTTTTTGTGAGTTGTTTTTGCGACTCGCTGCTGTTGAAACACTGTGTCGAAGCTGCAGCGCGTCTTATAAAATGACCATGCGGGAAGTTCAACGAAAAACTATTGCGGACACCATCTAAACGCTTAAACAGCTTTGGACTTGTATAAAAATGCATTTTTCGTCATAAATCTTTTAAAGGTAAGTCTGCCTCATGTACTTGGGGTCATTTGCTGTCCATGCGTTGTGAACGCAGAGTGCATTTTTGCGATTGCATACCATCTGCACATGTTTGTCTTGTTTTAACGAGTATATACGTTGACGTTTGTAATTGTTAACCCACATAGCTGCTGCTGTAGCTTTAAATTAGGTTTTAAAGCTTCTGCTGCCTTAAAATTTTGCGTCATTTGGACACCCCGTGCCTTTTAAGGTTTAAACCATGTCCTCAAACTTGTTTTCGATTCTCGTTAAGTCATTTAGTTTATATTCACGGTCTGTTTGACATTTATGTAGGTTTAACAAGCTTTAATGCTCATTAAGCGGTTTGTCAGACTAAAGTTCATTTTGGACGCAGTAGCTGAGCTGAACCGACAGGTGGCAGCACTGGGGTGCATCGACTAATGCATTTGGAGGATTTGTATGAGTTTTAATGTCTCTACGCGCCTCAAGCCTTCATTATCTGAGCAAACAATCAAGCTAATCAAGCTCCATTTTGTGGGATGAGTTTGAATGCTTTGCAGTAGTTTTGATAAAACTACAGAATTTATTAGTTCGTAATGCAGACTGTCGATTCAAACAAGTTGATAGAAAAAAAAAATACTCGCGCAAGGGTAGCTGAAAAGTCTTAGAAATCCGCAAAAGCCATTCATTATATCACCCCAAGAGAGCTTTTGTGTGGGCATCTGGATAAAAATGTAGTTTCATATCATATTATTTCATTCCATTTGCAGCTGAGAGGAACTCCTGGTGGGAGTTCTGTCCAGACATACAACATTTAAAGTCTGAATCTGTAATATTTTCACCAGTAAATAATGTTGGAGGCCTTGGTGCAAAATTGTGTTTTTCTTTAAAAAAGGTTTTGTATTTGTTTACATCTGTCTTATTCAAACATAAGTGCAATGTCAATATTTTTACTACATTTTATATGTAAAACGTAATGTAATTTCTTTGATAATATTAACTCAATTTTGTTTCTGTCTACAACAGGATTGAGATATGGATCTTGGACTAAAACGCAGCAGTAACAATGCTGAGAATTGAACTTTCGGGGACTGTACTGAGAGAGACCTTTTGCCTGACATTGGTGCCAATGCGTCCGCTTTAAATACGTCAAAAGATGTCTTGAATGGACTGAGTGGTAGTGACGCTCAAAGAAACCTCTCTATGGCAGACCCATCCTTAATGGGACGTAACATACAAGAACCAGATGTTAAGACATTCAAACCTTTCAGAATGCAGCACCAGCAAAAGGTAAAAGAGCCCCTCAACATTGGGGAGAACTTTTCGCTCTTGGACGAGAGCATTGCAGACTTAAATCGTGGTTCTGGCATCCAGGCCCCTGACACTTTTGCAATGAAAATGGAGCAGTTTTCCCCCATGGAGAAAGATAGGCTGGACTTTCCACCCTACGACTATCCAGATAAGGAAACGGATGGTAATGAGAGAGTGATTGGAGACAACACCATTGACATCCTAAAGGATCTGGACTTACCTGACTCCCTATCTGACCTGAATGAGTTCTACGTTGCTGATGAGGCTGCCTTCCTGTCCTCATTGGCAGTGGATGATGCCTTGCTGGGAGAGAGCCACTTCCTAAAGGATACCAGCCCTGTTGTCACTGGCAACAGTGCAGCCTGTGCAAATGTGAACGGCACGGGGAAACTGCAGCAGATGGTGGAAGCCAGTGTCAACATGCCGGTCATAAAGACAGAGAAAGACCCAGACTTTATCCAGCTGTGTACACCGGGTGTCATCAAACAGGAGAATGAGAGGCGGAGCTACTGTCAGATGTCAGGGATGGGTGGGCCTCACGGTGGGCCCACCGCTTTGGGAGATATGGGCGGACAGACATACCACTACGGAGCCAACACCGCCTCAGCTGTGAGTTTACCAGATCAGAAACCTCTTTTTGGCCTGTTTCCTCCCCTACCTACCTTAAGTGACGGCTGGGTTCGAGGAAGTGGATATGGAGATCCGTCTGGGATGCAGAGAGCCAATGAGACAGTACTTCCGTCCACCTATCCGTGCAGCAGGTAGGAATGACTTTTAAAGGCTGTTGAATGAGCAGCTTTATTTTGATGATTATGAACGATGAAAAAGGTAAACGGTGAATAATTTGCTCTAAAATAAAAATAGGCTGAGCTGTGGTAGTGCACTCTATTGTGTATATTTATCGGTTTTAGGACAAAACTTCTAAGAATTTTAAAATCGTGATTTCCAGGCCTGAAAAAATAAAGGAAATTAATGCAATCTTTTCTGAAGTAAATATAAATTTTGTAGTTATTCTGAGCTCTATATGTTTCATCTGCTGATGAAATTGTGGCCATTATGGGAAATCTTTCCCCATAACAGGCATATCTGCAAAATGCAATCATGGAAAAATTTACAACTCAAGGGGTTTTAAAAGTTTTAAAACTAAGATTTGCATACTTGGAAAGATAAAATGATACAATTTTAAACATTTTTGAAGGTTTTATAGTGAATATACCTTTTGTAGTTATTCTCAGCTCTAAAATATTTCACAGGATGGTATTTTTGTGAGTGTAATCTCAATCCTCATCCAGTCAAGTGTCAGTCAGGAAATCCTGATGACAATGTGGAGTGGATTCTGTATTCCAGACCAATTTGCTCTGTAGCATAAAAAAAAAAAAACTGAACACGAAACTTCTCATAACTGCATGATATTTGATGAAGCTGTTGTTTGCAGCTTTAATTAGTTTTAACAGAGCGTGTGCTGGTCCGCTTCTTCTCCCAGGAGCCCATGTGTGAAGATCTGTATTGGTGCTTTGCCTGTCCAAAGCAAACACATGGGCCTGATGGCGCTCCCTTTGGCCCAGAACAGCACACATGTGCTCCTCTCAGAGTCTGGTTTCAGGAGGCTCTAAGCATCAATATTGCTGTTGCTGATGTGATGTTGTTTTTCGGTGAGTGTGGAAAGGACTAGAAGCTATGAGTCATTATGGCTCAAAATTCCCTGAGTACTGGAAATAATATAAAGTGTGTCCATGGTCTTGACTCTTGACCAGTATTACTTTGCTACTTGGGGTTGGGTTTTCTGATGAAATGAATAGTGTTTTACGGCCAAACTTCTAGACTGAGATATGAATTTATATGCTCTGGGAGATCCTGAAAGATATGGACTTTTAATGACCTCGCAGTTATGCTTTTGTTCACGTTTCTGATTTGTACGTGTCACGGTAAAGCGTGAAATTGTGACTCACTTGTTATTTGATAATGTTTTGTTGTTATTTTCCTATCCAACTTGAGCCACCATGCCAGACACATTTGCACAAGAGAAACCTTTAAACCTTTTCCCGATGGCTGAATGTTAATTTGACAGTCTATTTAGAAAGCCAAGTTAGAGATATTTAGGTCAGCATGTTTCTCCCGCTAAACCAACTTGGACAGTTTAGTGCTGTGTTAGGGGAAACTTATCAGTGTTAGTTATCTGAAATTTCACCGGACTCATTTTTATCTTGGTTATTTTTACACTGTTAACATGGCAGCACTGTATTAATATTTCTTAAACATTGTGGTTATAATTTTTTACGCCTCTTACACCGCAATCAGTTCAGGTTAAACTGTCAGATTTCATTCAAACTGTGTTTTAAAGGAATTTCAGCCTTAAGGCTTGTTCACACCGGGACGAATATCGCACGCGATTATCGCCGACGTTTAATGCCTCGTGACTAAACAAAGGGCGCCAATGTGATTGTGCACACCGACGCGCAAAACGCGAGGCGTAAAAGCGTAATTTTTTTTAAAAACGCCTCGGGCTCGTTTTTTTGGTTTGACGCGCCGCGTTAAAAAACTGGCCGACCAATGAGATTGCGCTTTTGTTCACGTGCCTGGAGCTGCTGAAGTTACAGTAAAACACGACTTGGTGGCGCTCAAGCACAAAACGGTCTTGCCGAGCACACATTGATACCTAACGACAAAGAGGAAGTAAGTAGACCAAGAAGATGCATCGAGGCAAGATGAATGTAGAGCTGCTGGTCTCATTGGTGTCTGAACACAAAGGGCTTTATGACAAACGCGACAGTGACTACAAAAATCTCGATAAGAGAGAGTTGTTATGGAGAGGAATTGCAGATCAAATAGGATTCGATGTGTACCGGGGTATTTCTGTTTTTCATTAAGCGCCATCTAATGTCAGGGAGTGAATTTGTACGCTCACTCGGCTCATCGCCTGCGAAAATCGCTTGGGTATGAACTAGGGATATGCCGGTATCAAATTTTCATGTTGCGATTAATTGCTAATGCTTTTATCACGGTATGCGGTATTATCACGATACTGAAATTTAGTTTTAAAAAGTGCTGTCATAATACAGTATAACAGGTTTAATAACATTTTTCTTATAACAAAAATAACTGAACATTTAAATGCAATAAAGCAATACAGAAAAATGTATAAAGTCAAAAGTTTTACACAGATTAAAGTGCAAAAGAACTATAAAGACCAATAGGTATCACTTTACAATAAGACCTCATTAGTTAACCTTAGTTAATGCATTAACATTCACAATGAGCAAAAGCTAATGTTAACTAATGAAGCCCTAATGTAAAGTGTGACCGAACAATAAAGAATCAAAACACTTTCAAACAATATCTAGGGCATGTAGTAGTCCAGATTAAAATGTAAAAAAAGTTTGAAAATAAATAGCCTATTAAGTCTAAATATTTAAGTATTTGGCGCTGTGATGAACATCATAGCAAATACACAAATCTGAATGGCTGTTTAAATAATTTAAACACGATTCAGAAACAGAAAGTAGCGCAGCTGCTTTGTTTACAGGGTTTCCGGGGTAACGACTGCATTTAAATGAATTATTATTATTATTACTATTATTTAAATTGATCTCATATTGTATGTTCTATACAGGTCAAACTGAGACATGACAAGTAATGCAGTTTTTGTAATGCCATTAATTGTTATCATTTTGACAGTCTATGCACTATGATTGACTATATGTTCCTATTGGATAGAAAACCTGTGCCAATGTTTTGACTGAATTACTCTATTTTGAATCGGGTTTGCTGTGTTTTGATAGAGATAGTAAATGTAGAAAAAGGTGTTCGGCATTTTGAAACGTAGCGTTTGTATTTATTTAACAAATTGTGGTTTTGGCCAGAAAATTAACTACCGTATTGTCCCGAATATAAGACGAT
>NW_015651557.1:994634-1000318 GCF_001515625.1 Sinocyclocheilus rhinocerous | reverse complement strand
ATTATTATTATTATTATTATTATTATTTCTGCAGTTTAGCGCCATCTGCTGTCAGAGAGTGAAAGTGCGCTTTCATCCAGAGCGTCTCTTACATGTTCCGCCATGCGCTTCTCGTCCGTGCTTGTTTAGGTCAGAGTGCGCACGCATCTTTCATGCAGCATACGGCGGTGTTGTGCATTTTGACCAGTTGATGGGAAAAGTATTCTTAAAATGCATTCAAAATTCGGAATAATTTGTAATATATAATTATTCACAGTATTTAGAAGTGCCCACGATAACAATATCGTGCATATTCATTACCGTGATATATCGCATTACCGAATACCGGCACAAGTCTAGTATGAACACTAAAGACGCGTCGAAAAACGTTGGCGATAAGCGCGCGTGATAATCGTCCCGGTGTGTACGAGGCTTTAGGTATGGCATTTTTGCTTGTTTTTCATGGTCTTTCTTCTTATGAACACATTTAAATTTAAAGTTTGAAAATTTCCCTGACACACACTGATCATATGCATTCAAAATTAGTGTTGTCGTCGGTGCCGATAGCCTTGTGGGCAGTGCGCCGACATACAGTGGCGTTGCGCTACGCGCGTCCCGAGTTCGAATCCTGACAGAAAGAAAGATCAAGGATCTTTCTCGATCCCATCCCCTCTCTCTCTCCCACTTTATTTTCCTGTCAGCTCTGATCTGTCCTAATACAATAAAGGCAAAAATGGCAAAAATAAATCTTAAAAAAAAAATAGTGTTGTCAAATGTACAGACTTCGGTACCAGTCGGTACTGAAATTTAAAAAAATGTGACGATACCAGCATTTCCAGCTAGCATTTTGAGTGCTGTTGAGCGGATTCTTAAACACCTCTGATTGGCCATAGTGTTAACGCATTCAACAGATATGTCTGTGATTGACTACAATGATCATCGCTTCACGCTCTTCACCAAGCACTTACACAGATACGCACGGGAGCGTTTAAAAGTCATGTCTATCAGCGGATCCGTCAGCGGATCACTAATATGGGTAACACTTTATTTTAAGATGTCCTTATTACACAGGTTACGTACTATTATAATAGCAATAAATTATGCATAATTACATGCAAGTAACCCTAAGCCAAACCCTAATCCTAACTCTACCCATATAGTTAGTACATGTAGTTAATTATTATTACTCAGTACTTAAATGTATATTTACACTGTAACAAGGACACCTGAAAATAAAGTGTAACCTATATGCTCATAGACAGATACTCTGATAGACATGGCTTTCTTGGTGAAGAGCGTGAAGCGATGATCATTGTAGCCAATGCCAATCGCAGACATATCTGTTGAGCGCTTGAACACTATGGCCAATCAGAGGTGTTTTAGAATCCACTCAACAGTGTTTAAAATGCTTGTGGGAAATGCTGGTATCGTCACATGTTTTAACTTTGAGCACCGATGTGGAATTTAATTTACACAGAGACAAAACTTACAATTTAATATGTAAAAACTAAGCCATAATATTCTTTTAATGCATTGCAAGCCCTAGTATTTATTTTTTTTCAGTTTAGATGTTATTCATATAATTATTAAATTGTCCTGGTGTTTTTTAATGATTATTTTGATTTAATGAATTTTATATAGTTAGAGTCTTAATTTGTAGGTCCTGTGGAAATGTTTGATATCTTTTTGTCCAGTTTGCTTCAAAGGATTTACCAGTCATGCCCGCTCAGGAATGTGAACTCCTGAAGAACAGTGATGATAAATCAAACATTCCATAAATTCTCATTCACATGTAACAGGTCAGATAAGTAGCGGGTTCTGGAGCATTGAAGGCGGAATTGCTGACAGTTTTCATGTTTTCGTAACAGCAACACAGTCTGTTGAAGTGTTTTTTTCTCATACTGATATGATTTGATAAAATATAAACTTCAACTGGCTTGAGAGCCTTACATGCACTTTTATGATCAGTCAGTTATGTTCTTTGCAATACGCTGCGCATATGAAATGTTTTGTTTAGAATTGTTTAAAACATTATGCACTTTTCTGAACAGACACTCATGCAATTTCAATGCTTTGAATACACAATTTAATTTAACTCTAGCACTCTATTCTAATTCTATTTTTTTTTTTTACTTTCCCCTTTTAGACTTGCACTCTATTCATTTACTAACTGCTTGTTAGTAAAAAAAAACTAACACTAGCTTCTCTATTCTTTTTTGTATTGTATTGTATTCTATTCCTTTTCTTTTTATTTATTATACAATTAACAAAAGCAAAAAAGGCCACTAACACTAGCTTGCTCTATTTTTTTCTATTCTGTCTTTTATTTTTATTTATTATATAATAAAAAAAAAACCTTGCTACGTGTACTGCGTGCGTTAAGCTAACTGAGACTTGTTATAGCACTTGAATATCATTGCTCTTTTGTTGATTTTGATTGCTTCCATTGTCCTCATTTGTAAGTCGCTTTGGATAAAAGCGTCTGCTAAATGACTAAATGTAAATGTAAATCTAAGGTCATACTTTAGTTTAAGATCCAATTCTTGCTATTAACAAACCATTCTATGGCTTTTACCTCAATAAACCCCTAATTTGCTACTTATTAATAGTTAGTATGGCAGTGTTTAAGTTTAGTTATTGGGTAGGATTAGTGATGTAGAATATGGTCATGCAGAATATGTGCTTTATATGTACTTATAAACAGCCAATATGTTATTAATAAACATGCTGATAAGCAACTACACTAAAGTGTTACCCAATTTAATACAGTTTGATTTTTTTATATTTGCCTATTTGCATTTTCTTATGGGTTTATGAGACAAACCAGTTGCATTTTCTGCTAAATTCAAATATAATTACTAAAAAAACATCAGTCATATATAAATCTGCTGTCCGTAACTTTGTGTTCAAAATTTACAAAATGTATATAATAAGCGAGTGCACCATGAATCCATTTTCCAAACCGTGTTTTTGGCTTGTCCTGAATCACTACTGTACACCTATAGTAAGTGTTTATATTCTGACAATTTTTGACTGGTTCGGGTAGGTACCGCTGCGAAGTAGCCTGGTACCTACATGATTCGTCATAGACATAAACAGAGAGCAGTAGCTCGGCGGCTACAATGTTCTCCCGCAAGACGCACGTAGTTCTGTTTATTAACCGCTAGAGTGCCAAAAGTTACGGACTGCAGCTTTAAGTACAAAATTTTTATTTAGATTTCCAACCCTTTTGACATCCCTAGTAATTTTGGGTTCATTTAGCAAATGGCTTAAGATTTAACAAAAGTCTCTAATAATAGTAAATAATATTTATTAAAACATCTCAGCATTAGAAGTTAATACAGCAGCTCTTTAATGTGCACATGCATTACAGGTAGAAAATGAGCCAAATTTTGAAAAATAAGTGCCAGTGAGTAATGTTTGACTTAGACTTAGAATTGTTGACTCTAGCAATTCCTTAAATCACACCTTTGATAATTTTTTAATGCCAATGTCCCATTTCTCAGGCTTGTTTCTACTTGTTTTGTGATCTAAGAATCAATGGAATTTCCAGCAGCGGGTCTTAATTCCAGTAGCTCTCATACTGCAGCCGAAAGAAATATCTCGTCCATACTGGTCCGTTCTGCTCTCTTTCCTGTGGGCAACATACTGGTGTGTTTGTTGCATTAATTCACGTCAACAGTGGGTGATGCAGGAACACAGTGGTCTCTGACTGCATTTAATTTGGATGTTAATTCAGCCCAGTTGGAAGAGTTCTCTGCAAAGGTCAAGGACAGTCTAAGTCCTCTGCAAAGGAGTCAAACAGTAGTTTATAGCTGTTGAGATTCTAATTAATAAATATTTAGGAATTGATTTATGTAAATGATATTTCCACATATGATAATATTTAGTTTAAAAGGATAGTTGACCTTAGGAATCCTATAATACCCATATTAGAAATCAGCAAATAATAATGTTTGCATTTACCAATACTGCAAACTAAGACAAAATATTTTAAAATCAATTTATTGATTGAAAACATTTATTTATTTATTGTTAATTAATCAAATAACATTTGCAGTTAAAAAAAAACTGGTTAGTTACCTGACAAAACTAACTATAGAGAGGTGCTTATTGAAACTTACTGTTTGTATACAAATGAGTTTTTTTTTTTTTTTAGTGTTGATTATCATATCCAAAGTATAGCAAGTAAATGTAATATTTTAGGCTCTGTTGAGAATTTTAACCTTGAATATAGGGCTGCGTGATATGGGCAAAAAAAAATGATCACAATAAATTTTTATTGTGTGTGTGTGTGTGGTGGGGGGGTATTATGACTGTTGTAGAACTTGTTGGGGACAATTTTCCTTTGATTATATCCTTGCTTTCATTAACCAGTTGGGTAAGAAGTAGCAGCTCTTCTTGCATCCAGTTTGGTTTTCTTTTACGTTTGCATGTCTTACTATCAGCCATGATTATTCCACTCTGTTAATTAAAAGGCTGTTTATATGTATATTCACTAATTGTTTACAAGAAGCATACATGTAAGAGGCTGAGAATTATCTGAACATATACTTGTTTTATTAGTGACACTTAGCCTGCTTTTTAAAATATTTATTTGAATGTGGCAATTAACATTTTTATTTTTAAACCTTTTAAACCTGAATATGGCAACATAATATCGCGCTCTACAATATTTCCATGAATAAATCACTGACAGAGACTATCAGCCAATCACTGTGTGCATAGTTAATAAGCATGCTGACATCATTCATAGCAACGAGGTCAACCCCAATAGGTTTTAAGAGAAAACTGTTAGCTAAAAACTTTTACTGCTATTTAGTAGGGCTGAACGATTAATTGCATTTGCAATAATATCACAATATGAAAAAAAACGCAGTTCAATCGCAGAGGCTGTGATTACACTCGGACACGTGAGAGTAAAGAGGTGTGTTCGACTTGAAGATCGATCGTATGACATCAAAGTACGGCGAGAGAAAGCATAAGGAGCAGGGGCAGATCCATATACTCTAGCAACACCCCAGCAACTGCATAGCAAGAGCCTAGCAACCACCCAGAATATCCTAGCAACCAACTAGCAACACTTTAGCAAACATCTCGAACATCTTACTGACCAAACCATTTACGTTTTTAAATAAGACTTTAAGACAAGCCAGCATAAATTTGTCTTTCAAACTTTTCAATCTAGTTATTACAGTTTTTCTTACAGGTTTTTTTTTCAACTGCTTACACACATTTTCAAAACTTTGCCTCTTTTTTTAAAAACGTACACACAAATCCAAGAATTGCACACACAAATGGCAAAATGCCTCACATCTCTTGCAAAATGAAGCACTGGATTCAAAATATCACAAACACATCTCAAAAGCAAACATTTGCAAACACCTTTGCCATAATATTAATTCCTGTTAGATTTTTGTGTGTTACATAGAGAATTGTGTGCTGTGTTTTGCAAAATGTGTTTTATGAAATTGAAAACAGTCAAAGGCTGAGAATTAGCATATGGTTTTGCAGATTTGGTGTGTGCTTCTGCTGTTTGAGTGTCAGCTTTCAGAAATTGTGTGACAAGTAAAGATTATGTGTGCAAGCAGTTGAAAAAAACTGTAAATGCTTACTATTCAAATACAGAGATGACTTTCCTGCCCAGTGAACACTGAGATCAATAACACTGTAACAAAAAACTCTTACTAGGATTCAGGAATTAT
>NW_015651557.1:985741-994469 GCF_001515625.1 Sinocyclocheilus rhinocerous | reverse complement strand
TAGATGAAAAGCACTAGAAAAGTTCAAATACCAAAGAATTGTATGAACTTGGCATGCACAACAATACAGTACAGTAAAAAATAAAATTAGAAAAGTAAATTTAGCATCCTCTGCACATTTGGCCAAATTTCATTACAGTATACAGTACTATAGCAGTTTGATCTCCTGACACAAGACTAGCTATATCTCTAGGCAGTCATTTCTCAGTTCTTCAAAAAATGCAGTACACATAAAAAATGGTTACAAATAAAATTTCACAGTCACACGCTTGAAGGTGTACAACATGTGCTACAGTTTACTGTACATATAGACTATTTAAATTTCCATTATCTAATGTACTGGTACTGTACTGTAATTATACTGTATGTGTAAGTATAAAACCCCTGTAGATGACTGGGCATAGAGGAGAAACAATAATGTACAGTATGTGGAAAATAATGTGTTTTTTTTAACCTTAAACCACATAAACATTTCATTACACCAAATACACAAAATAATGTTATTTTTAGCAACATCATATGACCCCTTTAATGGTGCAAATGGTCCCCCTTGTATATGTACTTTTTAATACTACAGCATAATGTAATTAAATTTATCATATTTTCCGGAAAGTTGCACCAGGTCACAAAGAAAAACAAAAAACAAACAAACAAAAAAACACATAAGTTGCATCTGTATATAAGTGGCATTTTGCTATTATTTTGAGTAATGATGTAAATACTGATAAATAAAATGAATGTTAAGAAACTTAAACATTATAAACATTAAAAACGTGTATTTTACTTCCCCTCACTCCAAATCGTTTACATTTTGTGGCATTCAAAACAGAACTAAAATAAATACATATATATGTATAAAATAAAAATAAATTATAGTGCCATTCATTACAAACAAAATTTATTTTAAATGCTAAGTCTATAACAAACTTATTTAAAATGAAACTAAAACTAAACCTCGTGGTGGGCTCACATACCTCTCATTCGGCATGAATCGTTTCCATGAGTGAATTGTTAGACACGGTGTGACATTTGGTTGCTAAACTATTATTTATTATGTAAAGAAGGCTTTGTACTTATCCCGTGTCTGAATATCTACTTAAAATAGCATCCTTCACATACCCAAAAAATATGTTTGGAAAAACACCACAGCATGGTAATGCTCACGTTAACTGGGAAAACCTACATATTGTACAATAGAGAAGTTAAATTGATTCACCAAATACCTTTTGTAGTATGTTTAGTTGGCTCATTTGGTTTGATGATGAAGAGGCTGCGATGTCAAGTTTGCAATGCTAGAACTGATATGTTGTGTGCGCGCGGTGCTAAAGCGCCAGCGTGAACACTTGGATTTCTTGTATCAGCGGAAAGATGTGATATCCATCAGAGAAGAGCAAGACATCATTCAAAACTGTCTGTTTTTATTTTTGTACCTTCAAAATAACAGTGAAACGTTGTACTTTTGTAAAATAAAGAAAACATTCGAATTGATTTGCTGAAATCAAAACTCAGCAGTTCTTAAAAGCTGAAGAATTCTAAATGAACTCTGTTATTTTGACAGGAAAATACAACGAAGAATATTGTTGACATGTAGCACGTCAATTCTGGTATGTAAGACTCTCTCACTCTCTTTCTTTCTGTGTGTGAGACAAAGCGATAGCGAGTCGTGCACCTTCACACTAGAGTTTATGATACGTCAAATACAGGTATGCTGCGCATCCATTGAGAGGAATTGAAAAATAGCACAGATCACTTGACGGAGAGTAAAACTCTGAAGTGCACAGAGTTTTTGGCGAGTGAAAATATATCTGTGATAAACTTATACTCAGCCTCCAATTCGGACACTGGCGAGTGAAATCTAAGAATTTATTAGCCAGTGGCTAATATTAAACATCATTAAGTCGCCCAGAGTGAAGATTTAGTCACATATGTGAGTGAATTACTCGCATTGTAGAGGGTTGAATAACATCTACATGTAATAATCACATGTAGAGCTCATTTCTGATGTTTAATGAGTGCCAGTTGTAAGTGTCAGACTCTGTGTTGTGTAGTCATGTGACACAACAAACCCCCTGCTGATTGGTTTCATTTCACTTCTAGAGGGTGCGGTCGCACTCTAGAACCCTCCAGTGCCACCCATGGGAAAAACCATTAGGTGTGTGTTCAGTGTGCTGATATTTGATAGTTCCAAAAGTTGTATTAATTATAAATAGGTAAGCCTCTAATGTCTTTTGCTTTATTCATGGCTTACATTTATAGAATCTTTTGTAGCATATTTTGAGTCTTCCTTTTTAGATACTCTCTTTTTTTTGTGCATGTCACTTGATCATTTTGTAAATATAATGTAGTAAAATAAGTTTTCATTATTTTCTGTCTCTCATTTCATTATTTATCACGGCTCAAAGGATTATAATGATATAATCTACTCGTTTAATCCACTATATGTAATAGAATGACATAAGAGGTTTTCGTGTGTGGAAAGCAGATGTCTCCACAAAATGAAAAAAAAAAATTCTGATTGAAAATAAGACTCGTTTCAGCCTCAGTTTAGAATGCTTGTGTCAGGCCAACGGTTGCATAAAAGTGAATAATTTGTGTTTCTTCTGAAATTTCGTGGTTGAACTAATCATAACATTTATGGTATTATTTTACCTTGCAAGTGAAAGTAAAGAACTGATTTTCATGCTAATTTTCGAGCAATATTCTCTGTTGACAGTGGTGCTGTTTGTTTGTTTGTATTATTAATTATTTTGAACTTTTTTGGGCCTTTTTTAATTGCTGTTGCATAGAAACTGTATGGAGAGGAGACAATAAATGATGTGGCAATGGGATCAGAAAATGTTCCAAGCCAGATTCAAACTTGCAGGGCTGCATGAGCACCACAACTCACTTACCACTAAGCATAAGCCTCTAAATATATGAAGTTTAACTGTAACTGTTCAGGGAAAAACATTTAAGAATTTATTCTATATTCATTACCCGTAAATGTCCACCTCTGACATATTTTACAGCCTGAAAAAAGTACACAGTTTTAACTATCTGTGTTAAATTCTGGTGCTTTAAAAAAAAACAAAAAAAACATTTATTGATATAGGCCCTACCTTAATTTTTTTTCACATGCAATGATACATGCTCAGCAGATTATTCTAATTTAAACAGAGATGAATATTTTTTAAAATATTGTTGTGAGTCTGATTTCTGTCTGCTGTTCTTGATATGGTACTGGCTGTCTGTCCTGATCATTTGTAATCATTAAATTTTTTTTATTTATGTATAATATAGTTTTAAAGGAAGAAACATTAGCTTCAGTATTTATGTCATAATGATGCATGTCCTGTTTGAAGCTGAATAGTGCTGCAAATTTGAACATGACCCTGTGGTAATAGGGGTTAAAATGCAACAGATGTGGGGCAAAGGTTTTCTGCAAAGTGTACTGCTAGGAATGGATTGTTTGATGCACAGCACTTTTCTAAGAAGCCTATTGTACAGTAGAAAATGACAAAGGGAAATAGTACAGTTTTCAGAAGAGTGGAATGTGGGTCACAGCGGTGCCACCAACTAACACGCATGCGTTTTGACTGCCTGTCTCACTCTGTTTATGCAATGCAGTATTTATTTAGTAAGAACAGGGGCATCAGTGGTGCCATGTGTACTGTTTGCACGTGAACTTATGCAATTACAATTGTGTAGTCTGTGAGCCATCTAAAATAAAGTGAACAAAGGCCTTCACCCCAAAATTATAATGAAGTTAAACGGCACTGTGGCTGTGAAGCTAAAAAAAAAAGGCAAAATAATTCATAAAAGTAGTACATACACTACAGTACATTCCAACTTTTCTAACTAAACTTTAAATTATGTCTAAAAATGTAAGAATTTAAATATTTGTACACTACTGTTCAAAATTTTGGGATCAGTAAGATTTTTAGTGTTTTTTTAAAGAAGTATCTTATGCTCATCAAGGCTGCATTTATTTGATCAAAAATACAGAAAAAAACTGGAATATTATTGCAATTTAAAATAATGGTTTTCAATTTTAATATACTTTCAAATATGATTTATTTCAGTGATGCAAAGCTTAATTTTCAGCATCATTACTCTAGTTATCAGTGTCACATGATCCTTCAGAAATCATTTCAATATACTGATTTATTATCAGTGTTGGAAAAACAGTTGTTGCTTAATGTTTTTTTTTTTGAGTCTCTAATACTTTTTTTTCAGAATTCTTTGATGAATAAAAAGTTAAAAATAACATAATTCATTTAAAATAGTAAAGACTATATTGCTAGAAAATAATTATATTAGTTTTCATCAGTGTAACATATCATTGCTTTATAAAAATATTAATTTTATTAAAAAAATAAAGAAAAAAATAGTGTATATTGTTACAAAATATTTCTATTTTAAAATAAAATTCTGACCTTTGGAACTTTTGAACATTTTGGTAAAACAATCTTAGTGCCCATTTAATTTTTATTGTATGCAAAAAAAATAGCCAGGATAATTCTGAAATTTAACAATTATTTTCGCGAAAGAGACACATGGGTTTGGATCGAAGATGAGTGCAAATGGTGAATTCTCATTTTGTGGGTGAACTGTTCCATTAAGACCTCGGTTCTTGCTCTGTTCTTCAAGTGGGAGTCCTTGGCCTAATTTCCTGGCTCCAGCAGAAGCATCTGCCCTACCCTCAATTTAAGTGGGCCTGTAGCCAGCTGGACTAAAGTTGCAACTTCGCCCTCAAGCTTGGTGAATGCCTCCCCTCTCCCTGTTTGTTTTGAGTTTTCTAGGAGCTTGGGTTGGATTTGCTCTTGGGTGCTGAGTTATTACAGTCTGCAGAAGGCAGTACCTGAGTCCTCTGGAAATGTCATCGGCTCCTTAGCTCTTTTCCCTGCAAATTCATTATGTGTTTTTTCCAGCTGTTCATACATTGAATTGTGTGTGATTGCTATATACACACAAGCTGTGGTTTTTACCAGATTTAAACCCAATTTAAAGATTAGTGCTTAGACAGATGTCCACTACTCTTAGTAAGTAAATGTACAGCAGGATGTGGCTGTGCTAGAGAAAACATTTTTTGCCGAGAAAGGAAGAATAGTATTATTTGGACTGGATTACCTCGCAAAGATCAAACTCTTGAGAGGTTAATTTGACAAATGAAACTTTGAATTTCTTTCTGGAAAAAAAATGGTTCAGTAAACCTTTTATGTAATAACACAAAATGGTGCCTTATTAGACTTGTGCCGGTATTCGGTAATGCGATATATCACGGATCATTTGAAATTTGTGTCAGTACGTCATAAATAGAGCGAGGCATCAGTTTACTGTCGGGGGTTTGTCATGCCGCGCCGCATCCGGTGTAGACAGAATCACATTTTAATAGGTTCTATTGTATGTTGTCGCGCCGTGCCACTCTCGTCTGGTGTAGACATAGAGTAAAGGAAACGCTGTGTATGGCGTTTGAGGTAATTTGTGAATTAAAATAGCCTTATAGTCTAAATAAAAAAATTACAGCTACATGGAAAGGGAGGACCTCACTGGTGTTACATTGTCCTCATTTGTAAGTCGTTTTGGATAAATCTGCTAAATGTAAATGGTAAGATGTTTTCAGCTGCACTGCATGTGTTCAGATGGTGTGCTTGTTGCACAAAAGCCGACATATGGCTTCATCCAAATGTATTGGTTCACTTCTCTCGTTTGGCTCAAATCCAAAATGTTCTCAGATCGGCGATTTGGTTTCCCAACAAGGTCCATTGCTCAACACAAAATTAATTTTCTGAATTCAGAATAAACTAGATTTTGCCGCGCTCAAACCCACTGTGTCCACACCGGATGCGACAGTTGTCGTGACCATTAAAATCATTTGAAATTTGTGTCAGTACGTCATAAATAGAGCGAGGCATCAGTTTACTGTCGGGGGTTTGTCATGCCGCGCCGCATCCGGTGTAGACAGAATCACATTTTAATAGGTTCTATTGTATGTTGTCGCGCCGTGCCACTCTCGTCTGGTGTAGACATAGAGTAAAGGAAACGCTGTGTATGGCGTTTGAGGTAATTTGTGAATTAAAATAGCCTTATAGTCTAAATAAAAAAATTACAGCTACATGGAACCATGGTTCCCCAAGGGAACGAGACGCTGTGTCGAACGCTTTGGGAATGCCTTCAGCGTGACCACGCTCTAAATCATGTGTGTAATCAGTCCAATGGATGGGCGAGACGTCACGGGCGAGGGGATGTAGAGACCCATGCTTTTTGATTAATACAATTTAATTTAACCATTAATAAGGAGTCCAGAAAAAAAATAAAAAAATAAAAAAATAAAATCAGTCCAATGGATGGGCGAGACGTCACGGGCGAGGGGATGTAGAGACCAGGAAGCTTAAAAGCACATGTGGTGGAAACAGCGCCAGCTTCTGGTAGAATGAGGGAAGCACTCGCAGGGATGCCGGAAGTATGGCAATGAGACGCAGCGTCTCGTTACCTCGGAGAACCATGGTTACATGCATAACCTGGAGATGTTCCGCTTCAGGAACTCGAGCTGCGTCGAACGCTTTGGGAACGAGTATGCCCACACTGCCAGAATTACAAATCCCTGCCTAGTGTGGAAGAGCACAACTAAGGCGAGAGTACAGAGGAGGCAGGAGTGGCATGAATATCGAGGTCATAGAACCTCACAAAGGTGAGCGGCGTGTACCAGCCCGCGGCGTTGCAGATGTCCTGCATCGAACACCTGACAAGAAGGCCTTGGAGGCCGCCACACTTCGGGTGGAGTGAGCCTTGACCCCCAGAGGCGAGGGGAGATCAGAGGACTCGTAGGCTAGACAGATGGCATCCACGATCCACCGACTGAGGCAGTCTGTTTAGAGGCTGTTTTCGGTGCCTCATTTTGGTGCCACTTAAATGCTTGAGCGATCGTTTGAAATATTTGTCCTCTGGTTCTCTGAAACGGACGTAAGGATCACCGACACCGCACGTGAAAAATAATTTCCTGACTGAGAAAATTCACGAACGCAAGTTGGAAAGCTCTAATAATACAAATCCAACACATCTTTGTAGTAACGCGAGTGTACATTCCGACTTAAAAGCACAAATCGGGAAATGAGAGCATCCGAGGAGCATGTGAATGCAGTAATTACACTTGCTCTGATGGCAGCAGGTAGCCTACCATTAGCTAGCTAAGCTAAACATTCTTAAATTAAAATGCCTAAAACTAAACTTCCCTTTTAATGACTTGCAATGAGAAGCGTTTCTAAACCTGTTGTCCAACAAAAGAGAACACTATAACGTTTTTACTCCACAATTGCTTCCTTTTGTGATCTGATGTGGCTTCTTGTCACAGAATGAGGCAGAAAATATGTTCTATACTGTAAAAAGCATATGGTAAAAAGGCTATGTCGATTAGCAATGGATTATAAATATACTTAATTATGATGATAAATACCAAAGATGGCTTGAATAACACAGATAAACTATACATTGTTGCAGTCGAGTGTTTATTGTCTTTGTTTTAGCATTCAAAACGTTTATATCTTCTGTTTACTCAAGTTAAATCGATAGCAATGCCTGTCCATATTAGGGATTTCCTGAGTTCTATTCCTGAGTTCTATTTCTGTGATGCATATGTGGAGTTTCTGTGCGAGGGCACCCTCTGGCCTCCAGTATGAATGAAACAGACATTAAATGTGTTTATAGCGCCCAATAATGGCCAATCCATCCTATTTTGGGTAATATTTTTTTTTTTGTAAGTATCGGTTCAGGCACCGTTTAGTTACCGGTACCGTTTTAAAAGTATCGATTTGGCACCGGTATCGGAAAAAACCCAAACGATACCCAACCCTACCAGCGCACCACGGAGGAAACGTGTAATTAGGGGGTCTCTGCCCACAGACTGCCCACCGAGAGGGGCGTGGTAGGCCGCTATGGCCGCCACGTAAACCTTCAAGGTAGAGTGGGTCAAACCTGCGGAGAAATGGGCCTGCAGGAACTCGAGCACTGAACCAACCAGGCAGTTAACTGGGTCGAGCTGGCTGTCTCCGCACCAAGAAGTGAAAAACTTCCACTTCAGGGCATACAGTTTCCTCGTGGAGGGAGCTCTGGACTGGAGGATGGTCTCAACAACCTCAGTTGAGAGGCCGGAGGCTATGAGCTGTGCCCCCTCAGGGGCCACACCCACAGCTTCCACAACTCCGGGCAGGGGTGGAAGATGGTACCCCCTGCCTGTGAGAGGAGATCCCTCCTGACAGGAATCTCCCATGGAGAGCCATCGAGAAGGGAATTCAGGTCCGAGAACCATACTCAACCCGGCCAGAACAGGGCGACTAGCAGCATACGGACCCCATCCAGGCACACTCTCTCCAGAACTCCAGGGAGCAGAGCAATCGGGGGAAAAGTGTACAGATGAAGCCTCGGTCACATCTGTACCATGGCATCCAGTCCGAGAGGAGCTGGATGAGTCCGAGAGAACCAAAGGGGACAGTGCGATGTCTCCTGAGTCATGGCCAGCATCTCCAGGCAGTTGATGTGCCAAGTGAGATGGCGGCTGCTCCACAGACCGCAGGCTGGGCGTCCACTCATGACCGCTCCCCAACCAGTGAGGGACGCATCCGTCATGAGCATTACGCTACAACAAGGAGCTCCCAGCACCGGGGCCCTGTGACAAGAACCAATGTTTCCTCCACATGTCTAAGGCACGAAAGCATCGCCGCATGACCTTGATCATGCGAAGTGGATTTCCCCTC
>NW_015651557.1:974920-985481 GCF_001515625.1 Sinocyclocheilus rhinocerous | reverse complement strand
TGAAATATCGTGCCCTCCGCCTGTGAGAGGAGGTCCCTCCTGATGGGGATCTCCCATGGAGAGCCGTCGAGAAGGGAAATCAGGTCCGAGGAACCATACTTGGCCCGGCCAGAACGGGGCGACTAGCAGTAGACGGACCCTGTCCCGGCGCACTCTCTCCAGAACTCCCGGGAGCAGAGCAATCAGGGGGAAGGTGTACAGACATAGCCTCGGCCACGTCTGTACCATGGCATCCAGTCCGAGAGGAGCTGGATGAGTCCGAGAGAACCAGAGGGGACAGTGCGATGTCTCCTGAGTCGCAAACAGATCCACCTTAGCTTGTCCAAACACTCTCTAAATCTGACCCACCACATCTGGGTGGAGTCTCCATTCCCCGGGTCTCGGCCCCTGCCTCGACAGGATGTCTGCTCCCTGATTGAGATGTCCAGGGATGTGTACTGCTCTCAGCAAGAGGAGTTTCTATTGGGCCCACACAAGAATCTGGTGCACCAGTCTGTAAAGAGGGCGCAAACTCAGACCTCCCTGGTGGTTGATGTAAGAGACCACCGCTGTGTTGTCGGTTCGCACCAACACATGGTGGCCTCTTAGGTCCGGGAAGAAGTGTTTCAGTGCTAGAAACATGGCCAGCATCTCCAGGCAGTTGATGTGCCAAGTGAGATGGCGGCTGCTCCACAGACCGCAGGCTGGGCGTCCACTCATGACCGCTCCCCAACCAGTGAGGGACGCATCCGTCATGAGCATTACGCTACAACAAGGAGCTCCCAGCACCGGGGCCCTGTGACAAGAACCAATGTTTCCTCCACATGTCTAAGGCACAAAAGCATCGCCGCATGACCTTGATCATGCGAAGTGGATTTCCCCTCTGGGAAAACCCCTTGGTCCTGAGCAACCACTGCAGGGGTCTCGTGTACAGCAGGCCAAAAGGTATCATGTTGGACGCAGATGCCATCAGAGTGAGTGTCCTGCCTTCTCTCACTCCCGCGACTGCCGTGAGGATCGACTCGATCCGAGCAGGAGACAGATGTGCCTGCATCGTGGTCGAATCCCACACCACGCCCAGATAAGTGGTCCACTGTAATGGAGAAAGCACGACATCTCGATGCCGAACCGCCATCTGCTCTGATTGAGCTAATATCAACCAATCGTCAATATAATTGTGTATGCGGATGCCCTGGAGTCACAGTGGAGCCAGAGCAGCAAACCTTAAACAAACCTCAGGAACTTCCTGTGGTGGGGAAGGATGGAGACATGGAAGTATGCATCTTTTAGATCGATCGTGACAAACCAGTCCTCGGACCTGATCTGAGACACAACATTTTTGAGAGTTAGCATCCTGAACTTCAGTCGCATGACTGAGCAGTTCAACCGACGCAGATCTAAAATGGGACACAACCATCCATCCTTCTTTGGAACGATTAAGTACCGGCTGTAGAGCCCGGACTCTCTGTCGAGAGGAGGGATCACCTCGATGGCCTCCTTCCTCAAGAGAGCGTTTACTTCTTGTTCTATTACCAGAGCCTGCTTGGCCCCACCAGAGTGGGAATCATCCCATCAAAACGAGGCGGAGGAAAACTGAATGTGGTAGCCTTTTTCTATAGTGTGAAGGACCCATTGAGACACATTTGGCAGAAGCTTCCACACTGCCAAATAGTCTATTAAGGGAATCAGTCTCTCGAGACTGACCTCTGGTGTTATCAGAGCTGCTAGCTTGGTGCCCTGAAGCGGAGGACCGGCAGGGGATGGCTGACCTAGCTGCTCTAGAGACTTCCGTGGAGGTAGCGAGCCTCCCAGTACTGCTACGTTCTCGGGTGGAAACTGAGAGAAGTGCTCGCTGGAGACTGCTGTGCCCTGAAGCACCGAGGGTGGCAGGGTTGACAGTTCGATCTCAGCACTGAGGAGAAACTGGCACCGTATGATGCGGTGTACACCGCTCTTCCCCAGAGGGGCCTGCCCTCAGAAGCCCTGGTACACAAATATCAGGGCTTCTTGGCAGAGGCCTTTTTAGTCAGAAGAACGGTCCGCAGATCCGGCTTCGACTTTGAAGGCCCCGACCTAGAGCGCTGCTGCTCTCGGTCCCGTTGCGGAGGAGCACGAGAGACAATGCTCTGTTTTTGCTGTTCCCTGTATGAGGAGCCGGTACACAAGTGGAGCTGCTCCCGCCCAGCAGCCCCAGAAGCTAGAGAGCGGTGAGGAAGGAACTGCTGGAATGCAGCCGCTTGTATACGGGCCTCCTGAAACCTGTCGACGACCGAGTTGACTGCATCGCTGAACAGGCCAGAAGGCGCAAGCGGGGCGTCCATGAGGAAGACCCTGTCCTTCTCCTTTATCTCAGACAGGGTCAACCACAAGTGTCTCTCCGCAGCCACAAGTGCTGCCATAGACCTGCCAATGGCACGGGCGGTCTCCTTGGTGGCACGGAGAGACAAATCAGTGGTTCTACGAAGCTTTGTGATATCCTCCGATTTAATCTCCTCGCCCTCATCTAGCTCCTTGAGCAGGTCGGCTTGGTATGCTTGTAACACCGCCATGGTGTGCAAGCAAGCCCCAGCCTGACCTGCTACTGTGTACCCTTTTCCCACCAAGCTGGATGTAGTACGCAGCGGCTTGGAGGGCAATGACAGGGCTTTCAGGGACGATGCCGTGACTGGGAGATGGATAGCTCGCGAGCGTCTGTTCTACCGGAGGCATCGCCCTGTAACCACAATCACTCAGCCCCACCACGTTGGCATAGTGGCTAGACGCGGGGCTGAAGATGCGGGCCAAGAATGGTTTCGCCCACGACTTCGACACCTCGGTGTGAAGGTCGGGGAAAAACGGGATGCCCCGGCGTGGAGGTGGCGACCTACTACTCAAAAAGCATTCATCTAGTTTGTTTTTTGGCGGTTCGATCTGTTTCTCGGCGGGCCACTCAAGATTCAGCTTGGCCACAACGCGAGTAACCACCTCCAATAACTCTTCATACTGGGGAGACTGAGGGGGCGAGTCCCCAGCCTCGTCGACGTTCTCCACATCAACCTCCTCTGAGGAAGACAGGTGAAACGTCGTGGCGCCCTCTCCCGGGGGGAAGAAACCGCAGTGCAGGCTTCCGATCCCTGAGAGAGAGTGCTGGATCTGGTGGGTGAGGAAGAAGATTGGGAATCGGCCGTCTCCATTCCCTCCATCAGATCCATTTGCGATCCCCACGACCGCAACCGCCGCTCTGCCTTGGCAGAAGAGGGGCCAGTGCCGTGAGGAACACTGGGGAAGGGTACCTCCTCAAAGAGAGCATTCCGGGAGCGAAGCATGCGGATCATACTCTGCGTGCTTCGCTCCCAAGCGGACAACACACAGACTGTATGTATCCCCACCTGTAATGTAGCACGGGCAGGGAGGAACACACAGCCAATAATGCTGCCTGCTCTCGCCCTTGTGTTTGTCTTTCGCCTTAGTCATGATTGTGCAACTGGGACAAACAACAGTAAATAAGACTGACAAACAGATTGTGAGACTTACACACAGAGCGCTTGCTGAATGACAGAAGCTGCTGCTGTTACCACCGCACGTGCTTTTAAGTTTCCTGGTCTCTACGTCACCCCGCCCGTGACGTCTTGCCCATCCATTGGACTGATGGAGGGCAATGCCAGGGCCTTCAGGGACGAGGTTCATACATACTACGTTTGCAGTGCGTATGCAGTCCATGTGCGGTACGTAAGTGGTGCAGAAGCAGCAATGACTGTGCTTTCACACAGGAGTCTGCAACTGATCCGTGGCTGTTTACTACAAACACAACATTTATCCATTATTTTGATTTCAAATACAAACATTGTTACTTTCAAATTTTTTTTATCTTTCATAGACGTGTTTAAACATAATAAATATAGGAAACACGTTATTTAATGCTTTTTGCTTTTGCATTTACTTCTAGATTTATATATTAAGTTGCTTAAGCAAGTGGCAAAACATTTAAACTATTTTTGTTACATTAATCACAAACATTCTAAATTAAAACTTACCATTGACAGAAACAGTCAACTCTACTGCCTTTTCTTTTGCATTTAATTCTTTATTATAAACAATCCTGTGGTTCATAAAGAACTTTGCTTTACTACCTCCACGAGTGTCATCTATTATTGCCTTGTTTATCTAAAAGTGCTCTTTTCCTTTAAACCTATCCCAAAAGCCATAGCCTATGTGTTGAATGTGAAACACAGTAGACTTTAATTATATGCATTTATGGTGTAATTACTATATTTTCGTGTCAATCCATGTTCTCATTTACCGCAAACAATGTGCTTTTACTTTAATTCAGTGCTTGCAGCGCACGTTGATTCAGGATCAACAAAAGATGTTGATCCAGGAACATGTCTTGCTTGGCAAAATCACGGTGACCGTGTAAATAACTCGCAAAAGCGTGGTGCGCATTTTACGTTCACTTTTAATGAAAGTACTTCTTTCTTATTTTACTTTCACAAATTAGCTGCAATTTGGCGTAAAGCGCTTGTTCGTTGTTAGTTCGAGTTTTCCCTCTTTTCCTCGCTTTCCTTCACTTTTAAATAGCTTAAAAATTTCCTGTCCACATTTTACTTTCACTTTTGAAAGCAGGCAATTCGGCATCAATTCAAGCATCAAAAAATACAACTTCAAACTCAACTTAGCCTATATATAAATCATAGAACTTTTATTACCAAACTAATCAAAATACACCATTCTATAGGCTATGCCTAATGTAAAATAACAAATAGGCCTAACTTACACCAAGTTTAAATAGCCTAGGTATACAAAACTGAAAATCAGCAAACACTGTGGAACCAATTAAATAAGAAACAAATGTTTAAAAAAACCTTCCGAAATCACCTTAGATAAACGGCAGAAGTCAACAGGCTTTTCAAAATCCAAAATATTGCCAAACATGCGCTTTTGCATTTAGTTTTGAAACTAAATCTTCCACTATCGTCTCGTCTGTCTCACCTCACTCTTCTTGTCAGTCAGCTCGACTCACTCACCTCAAGTGAATGAAATGTAATCTATGACGCGACTGTTGTTCGGCGTGTTGTATTGAGCAGCCGTGTTCAGTTTTTAATTGTAGTGTCTGTTCTCTTACTGATTATTATAAAAATCAAAACGATGGTGGGGGACGGTGCCGCGGTGGGCAAGTGACGTAACTGGTGCTGCGGCTTAACACCGGTATTACCGCCAACACCGCCTATCGCAGCAAGCCTACGGTATATGATGGTGTTTTTTTTCATGCATGACCGGGTGTTAACCACATTTTTTACTGATTGAGAGAGGAAATACTGCAGTAGATTGATTTAGAAATGTTTTTAAATTTTAACTGAAGGTATTGTTTTATTGTCATTTAGTGTTTCTATAAAATAAGGGGGAAAAAAACTAAAAATAATACTAAGATAACAATACTACTACGAATTCTACTACTAATAACAATATAAAACGCACTAATGATTAATGAGCTGCTGGGTTCATGAATATTAATAACGTTGCCTGCGTTTGCTAGAATTTATTTGCTGAAATCAAAACAAGGATGATAATAGGTGAGCGCCAGCCAATGAGAGTTCTTAAAAGCTGAAGAATTCCGAAGGAACGCTGTTATTTTGACAGGAAAATGCAACAAAGAATATCGTTTACATGTAGCGCTTCAATTCTGCATGTTATGTAAGACACACTTGCTCTGTCTTTCTCTCTTTGCGTGTGTGTGAGACAAAGCGACGGCAAGTCGCGCGCCTTCACACTAGAGTTTACAATACGTCAAATACGGGTATGCTGCACATCCATTGAGAGGAATTGAAAAATAGCACAGATCACTTGACGGAGAGTAAAACTCTGAAGTGCTCAGTCAGAGTGTCTGGCGAGTGAAAATATATCAGTGATAAACTTATATTTAGCCTCCAACTCACACACTGGCGAGTAAAATCTAAGAATATATTAGCCATTGGCTAATATTAGACATCATTTAGTCGCCCAGAGTGAAGATTTAGTCGCATATGCAAGTGATTTACTTGCATTGTAGAGGGTTGTCCATCTTCACCGTCATGCTTAGTAACACATATAGCTGTGCGCTCACCACAGTGCAACTCAGTGTCGTGCCACTCCGCGTTCCGAACGCTGTTTAAGGGACATAAAATTATATTAAAGTGGTATATTAAAAATTCATATAAAAACAAAAAAAACTATTTAGAACCATAAAGTATTTGTACATTTAAGTCATAAGAATGTCTTTGAATTATAACAAAATATCAAAGTGGCAACGATTTTAAGGAAAGCACACTTAACATTGTTACATTTAACACAAAAATATTTGTTATGTTTCAGATTGAAAAGCAGAATGCACTGGGAAAAATCAGTCAGAGTGTCTGGCGAGTGAAAATATATCAGTGATAAACTTATATTTAGCCTCCAACTCACACACTGGCGAGTAAAATCTAAGAATATATTAGCCATTGGCTAATATTAGACATCATTTAGTCGCCCAGAGTGAAGATTTAGTCGCATATGCAAGTGATTTACTTGCATTGTAGAGGGTTGTCCATCTTCACCGTCATGCTTAGTAACACATATAGCTGTGCGCTCACCACAGTGCAACTCAGTGTCGTGCCACTCCGCGTTCCGAACGCTGTTTAAGGGACATAAAATTATATTAAAGTGGTATATTAAAAATTCATATCAAAACAAAAAAAACTATTTAGAACCATAAAGTATTTGTACATTTAAGTCATAAGAATGTTTTTGAATTATAACAAAATATCAAAGTGGCAACGATTTTAAGGAAAGCACACTTAACATTGTTACATTTAACACAAAAATATTTGTTATGTTTCAGATTGAAAAGCAGAATGCACTGGGAAAAAATGAGGTAATGAGGTCAATTTTTTTTTTAACTGTAATCTAAATGGCAATGAAACAACAACAATAATAATATCTTTATATTTACCAAAATACATTTCCTCAATTTCACATCTTGGATTTGATATTCCAAGGCATACTGTGAGCTCTTTTGGTGTCTGTGTACAGTATATATTTACTAGATAAAACCCCATGGTTACTAGGGCTGGGACGATACGCTAATCTGCCGATTCACTATCCCGATACTTGTGTGCTGATTCAATATAAAGTAGTCAACATTTGAAGTGGATCAAAAAAGTTAATCAAAGTTGTCCTAAGACAAGAAAGCATTTTGGTTTTAGGACAACTTTGATGAAAGGTTTTGATCCACTTCAAATGTTGACTAGTATATATTGCGATAATTGAGTATTGCGATTATGTAACTATTGCGATTCGATATTACAATTTTTTATTTTTTTTTGGTTTGCTGATTAAAGACTAGACAATAGAAAATACTTGATCATACCCTTAAAGAGACTGAGTCATATTAACAAAAACAATGCATCGAATCTTTCTGAACTTTTATTTCAGGAGCATACACATACACAGTGTATATTTTAAAGTACCTTGAACCATGAAACTTCAAGTACTAAAACCCTGAACTTGCACATGAATATAATAATCAAATGTTCAACAAAATGAGTAGAAAAAATACTCTCTGAAATAAAATAAAGTGCTATGTTACTTTGCATACCCTTTTATTCATGTTTAGTCATGTTTTCCCGGCAGTGTGTAAAATCCAAAGTGTTTCCATGGTTTTGCTTTCTCGTGCCGGCTTAACGTATACATCATCTAATACAGCGGTACTGCGCAGACCGATCGTTGTATGACATCAAGCACCGCGAGAGCTACAGAGAGCAGACGGCTCCACATGCTTTCAAATAGCTCTCACAGTACTTTGATGTCATATGCCGATCGGTCTGCACGGTGCTGCTTCAAGTCGAACACACCTATACATTTCGCCTTCTGTTGGAAAGGTAACATACTCTTAGGAAAAGTAAAATAATTAAATATAAATTGATTCTGAGGTAAACCAATACATTTTTTAATTGTTTTAAAAAGAATCGTGATAGTTCGTTGAATCGATTTTTTCCCCCCACCCCTAATGGTTACTGATATTTAATAATTGCTTGGGTAATTCACAGAGTTTGATTCCTTCTCTACATGTTTGGTAGAACAAAAAGCTAGTGGAAAATGACTGAAATAGCAACTGTAACTAAAGTGGGCTTGGCTCAGCATTGGTGGATATTGTTTTTATTTATTTATTTTTTTATGTTCCTGATTTTCTCTTTAGTAGGGATTTGTAAAGCAATTGGAACATTTTGCACAGTCTTAATAGAAATATTACACACCAATCTAAACAGGCTGACAATTTTTTTAATATTTTGGTTAGGGACACTCCATATGAAGTAAAACGACAGAATTATTGGATGTAGGGCTGGACGATATGGCCAAAATTTATATCATGATATATTTCTTAATTTCGGTCAATACGATATAATTCCGATATCGATATAAACACTATTTATCTGAAATAGAAATCTTTTGTAACATTATAAATGCCTTTATCATCACTTTCGATCAATTTTAAGCATCCTTGCTAAATAAAAGTATTAATTTCTATAATTTCTTTTCCAAAAAAAATAATAAAAATTATACTGAATGGAATAGTGTATAATGTTACAAAAGCTTTTTATTTCAGATAAATGCTGATCTTTGGATCTTTCTATTCATCAAAGAATCCTGAAAAAAAATTTACTCAACTGTTTTAAATATTGATAATCAGCAAATCGGTATATTCTAATTATTTCTGGATCATGTGACACTGAAGACTGGAGTAATGATGCTGAAAATTTAGCTTTCATACATCACAGGAATAAATTACATTTTAAAATCTACTCAAATCGAAAACAATTTTAAATATTAAAACTATTTCAAAATTTTACTGTTTTTGCTGTACTTTGGAGCAAATAAAGGCAGCCTTGGTGAGCAGAAGAGAATTCTTAAAAAAAAAACATTAAAAATATTACTGTTCAAAAACTTTTGACTGATAGTGTAGGCTGATTATTCTGATTATTCTGATATGCTGATTATTGAAACAAATGTGCTTCAGCCAGAAAAAAGGGTATGAAAAGTGCTCCGAGTCGCTGCCGAAAACAAAAAAATTGAACAACAAAAACTGGAAATGTTGCTGGAGACGGGCTTATTGAAAATGCAAACTGATTCTCTGCCAGCAGGAGGCGCTGGCTGTAATCAAAGCAGCTCCACTCATGAATGCTACTTTATCAGATCAAATTAAAATGCTATCGAAACTTTTATAAACTTTTTATCATATAAAACACCCGCGCCGCGTTTTGATTTTGAAACGTGCAGTGCTCATGTTTATTCAACGAAGTCAAACGCCACAAATAAATCAGCATATGGTAAACACGCTATGGTAATGTATATCGAAATATAGGAAATGTGTTAAAAAATCATATCACAGTTATTGAAAAAAATTATATCGCGATGCATATTGATATTGAATTATTGTCCAGCCCTAATTGGATGTATAAAGAAAAAAGCTGTTAGTAGGACATGCTCCATTGCAGACTGTTATACCTTTTATTGCCTTTTAATGTACAACCATTTAAAGTAAAATCTCTCAGGGACTGTAATGTACATCTGATGTGTTTTGATTTTTTTATCTTAATTCAGAGCTCGCTTGTCCTTGCACGTAGTACACTGGCAGCCGCTAAAAAGGTTAAAAAAAACATCTGTTAATCAGCAACTAACTAAATCGGTCTTCATCACACAGAATGTTATTTCTCTTGCTCTCCATCAATCTGTCTTTCAGGCCTCTGCTTATTTTGTGTCTTCTGTCACATGGAATTATTGTTCTGTTCTGTTCTGTTCTGTCCTGTTAAAGATGAATTTCAGGAATTGTGCACTGCTGCAGTGATTTTATGAATGTTTCTGTTGTTTGCTTGACATCTGAATGCAAAGACACTTAATATAAAGTGGGTCCGTAAATTCTGCCGATAGCTTTCCGTCATGCATATTTTTCCATCTTTCACGTCTACAGAGCCCTCAGTGAGAAAATACGGCACACGTGTTTGTCATTGTTGGTTATCTAAGGCTTTTTCCACCTCTTCACTGATTCTTAGAAACAATTGCAGAGAGATCAGTTAATCGAGTTTTCCTCAGCTGAACGCTCTACCCAGCAGACTGCAAAACTCAATCGCCCCATATATCAGAAATCATAATTAATTCAGTGGGAACAAGGCTGCTGTGAATGTACCACATAAGACCGCAAACCAGACAGCAGATAATTTACAAACATGCAGACTTGCACTCAGTTTTGAAGTTCATCACCTTCTTCATCTGTGTTTTTGAGGTTTTATAAGATAAGAGATTTTAATTCCGAATGTGCAAACTATTTTTTGATAGGTCAGTTGAACTGGCTCTTCATTCCCCACATATACATATCAATATCATGACATTACTAGATCCTGTTAAATGCGATGCAATGACAAGAACTATAACATCACATCTTCTGAAACCCAGTTGTGTGCAAGCTGGAAAGTACTGCACCATTTTGAAGTGTTTCAATCATGCAAGAGATTATTTCATGTTGCTTCCTCGTCCTGTTCAGGCTTTCATTGATCCTCATTTTTTTTTTTTTTTTTAAATCTGAAAACTGCTC
>NW_015651557.1:971405-974656 GCF_001515625.1 Sinocyclocheilus rhinocerous | reverse complement strand
GATTTTAGCAAATGGCTGCAATATAACAAAGAGTGAAAAATTTAAGGGGGTCTGAATACTTTCCGTACCCACTGTATATATATATATATATTAGGGCTGGTAAGCGATTAAATTTTTTAAATCTAATTAATTACATGATGTGGCGATTAATTAATCGCAAATTAATTGCACATCAAATTTGGCTGAGACATTACTCCCAAAAGATCCTTTAAAGTCATTGTTGTGTAAATCAACAAAAAGTAGCTTCAGCAAGAAATATTTAGTTTGAATCAACATAAAATTTATTACATATACTCTTTTGGACAATGAGGGTGAGTAAATGATGACAAAATTTTCATTTTTGGGTAGGTGAATTATACCTTTAATAATTATTATTATTACTATGGAAATATGAAATTATTAATTTAATGGAATTATAGACTACTCTAAATAATAAACTAAAACTGCCAGTAGGTGGTGGTAAATTTCTTAATGATTAAGTCATGAGGCATGCATTTTGACATTGTGAACAGAATTCGGTCTTCACGTGCATCTGCGTGGTTCTTACCGTGTCTACACCGGACACGAGCGGCGCAACGCAACAAAATACTGTAGAACCCATTATATGATGCTGTCTGACTACATTGGATATGGTGCGGCGCGACACGACACGACAAATCCCGACAGTAAACTGATACCTCGTTTATGACGTACTGACATAAAGTTCAAGTGATTTGTAACAAGTCAATGCTGCGGTGCCCGGGGAGCAGTTAGGGGTTCATTGCTCCCTGACTGCATTGCTCAAGGGTCTCACCTCAGTCGTGATATTGATGTGATATTGAGGGTGGAGAGAGCGCTGGACATTCACTCCCCCCACCTACTCTCATTTTTTTTTTTTTTTTTAAATCTGAAAACTGCTCCAAACACAAAAATGATATAACATAAATAGCGTGAAACAGTGTGATCGTTCATTTATCTTTTTAACCCCTTTCTAACTCCTGCTAGCAAAGAATGTGATAAAAAACATTCAGTGAATTAAGTGATAATACTGCCTATAATACATTCATAGCACATAGAGATTTCTGCCTTTTTATTGTTTTATTTATTGTATTTTATATTATTTTTTAGCTTAGCTTAGCTTAGCTTCAGGCATCCCTGCTACTGTTTGTCTTAGTTCTTAGTTGATGTTTGAAAAAGGAGAAAAAAGAGAGGGAGAGAGAACACTATAGAGTAGGGCTGGATAGTATGTCCAGTAGTTTGTTCACAATTTAACTCCACAGAGTAGGTACCATTTATTATGTGGAAAATAATGTGTTTTTTGAACCTTAAACCGCATAAACACATTTCATTACACCAAATACACAAAATAATGTTCTTTTTAGCAGCATCATATGACCCCTTTCAGACATCACTAACAGGTAAAGTAAATTAATAAATAATAATTAATAAATTATATAGTCTAATATTTTTCAAAATGCTCTTCTCTAGACTTAATTTCTCAAATAATGAGCTGTGGACACTGATAACTTGCCTGAGGTAAATTAAATGCTGTGGCATTTTGTTAAAGGTATAGTTCACCCAAAAATGAAAATTTGATGTTTATCTGCTTACCCCCAGGGCATCCAAGATGTAGGTGACTGTTTGTGTCTTCAGTAGAACACAAACAAAGATTTGTAACTCAAACCATTGCAGTCTGTCAGTCATATAATGTAAGTGGATGGGAATCATGGCTTTGAGAGTAAAAAAAAACCATACACAAACAAAACAAAATTAAACCCTGCAGCTCGTGACGATAAATTGATGTGTAAAGCAGTGGCGAGCGGTGACTTTTTTAACCGGGTATGCTGAATAAGACCACCCCCCTCCCCCTCCCATCGGCTTTTAGGACACTCAAAAAAGGGGATCACAGATGACAAATAGCTCAGAAACACCACGGCAGGTGTCGATTTAAAAGTATGCACATTTCCTACCTTATTTGCAAATGAAATTCATCTCCAATCCTTATTCTATCGTTTCAAGTTTATCCATTATTCAAATGCAAGAAAAATATAGCTGGTTTTCCAAGTAAAAAACGGCAAATAAGGTTTACACGTAGTTATGTTATGATACGTAATCAGAGGGTGGGGAGATGGGGGGATTCCCCCGGTCTATATGTCTCTCTGCATCAGCTAAATAATTTTTTTATTCCCAGTGAATAGGAGTTAAAACTCCCACCCGGGTGACACTACTCCAAAAACAGACCATGCAAAATACCCCAAAATATTTAAAATATTGCAAAGTAATGTTGCAACCTTGCAAACAACAACAAAATCAGAGAAGGACTTTAACTGTAAGCGACACGAGCATACGCAAAACAAAGGGAACAATATGATGTTTGTTATTATTAAAATTGTATGTAGGCCTAGCCCACGTTTTTTAAATTTTTTTTATTTGCCGCTTAGGCAGTAACGTTGACAATAACGTATATCTTCAACATACGTTGTCTGTAAGAAGATATGTTTTCAGTGGACTTTTAAAATTAGCTTTGCTTGAGAAAATAAAAATATACAGTTAGTGTTTTTTTCTTTTGATTTAGTCGAGTTGGTTTTGCATCAAACACAATGTGATTTTCGGCAATCGAGATCTGACAGCAACAGCACATTTTTTCCGCTTGCGCGAGCGCTTTGCGAACAGCTTACCTTGCGCATTAAATCTGCGGCAGACCAGCAAATCACTGAGAACGCGCTGTAATCCTGACGAGTCATAGCAACAAGAGCGGAGGCGAGAAAGCTGCGGAGAATCCGCTCGCCCGGAAGCAACCGCAACTGGTAGATTTAAAGAAAATTACTGCCGTTTGGCAAATAAATCATTGTACGTACTTATTCCTAACTCTTTAAGATTTAAGTTACATTTCAAATGACATGGGATCAACTTATAATCAAGTTTATATGAATTATCCCGTTAACTTATTCTCTCAAATGGCCTGGGTATGCGGATCATTCGCATCTTATATGGACGGAACGCCACTGGTGTAAAGACACAAAACGATCAGTCTGTGCAAGAAGCTGAACAGTATTTATATCGTTTTTTACCTCTGATTTTCACCGCAATGTCCGAACTGTCCTGAGCGCATCCTGAGCACGTTCTCAACAGTCGGCGCCTGACACGTATGCCGTAAAGCAAGAAGAAGACGCGTCAGGCGCCGGCTGTTGAGAACGCACTCAGGATGCGCTGAGGACAGTTCGGACATTGCGGTGAAAATCAGAGGTAAAAAATTATATAAATACTGTTCA
>NW_015651557.1:969041-969997 GCF_001515625.1 Sinocyclocheilus rhinocerous | reverse complement strand
CTCTGATTTTCACCGCAATGTCCGAACTGTCCTGAGCGCATCCTGAGCACGTTCTCAACAGTCGGCGCCTGACACGTCTGCCGTAAAGCAAGAAGAAGACGCGTCAGGCGCCGGCTGTTGAGAACGTGCTCAGGACATTTCGGACATTGCGGTGAAAATCAGAGGTAAAAACGATATAAATACTGTTCAGCTTCTTGCACAGACCGCTTGGCCACATGTCACGTCACTTTCACTTTCACTTCACTTTCACTTACATTTATATGACTGACAGACTGCAACGGTTTACTTGCCATAGTAAACACGACTAATCATGTTATGATTAGGCCTATGTTTTCATTTCCTTTGCTTTTACTGTTGACAATGAATTAATGTCTTTGCCATTAACATTGCACAGCTGCTGAATATGTTAAATTGAGTTCAAAGTCAGTCTTAATGCTTTTATATAGTTTTTTTTTAAAGAGTAAGATTCAATTATCTATATACAGTAAACAGCAGGGCCCTGATAGACATCTTGACTTATTGTTTAATATTGACCAAGCACCATTTAATTCAAATGTCCACTTAATCTTTAATATTTGGCCATTTCTTTAGGACAGAAATGCTATAGACAAGGTAATTAAAAGAATAGGTGGACATCAAAACGTGTAAACTCAGAGTGAGGGTTTGAGCTTTTATTCTGAAACCGCGATGTATTCTCCTGAGTTTGCGTAGATCTATAAATTATTTTTGTGAATTCACAATTATGCTTAATTATGATGTTTAAATGGGTTTAATATATCATACAGCCTTGGAAAACAGACTAATAATGTGTTTTATGGATTCTCGTCGTGAAATGCGGCACTTCCGGTATTTTGCCGGGTTAGTCGACGAGAGCAAAATAAAGTCGAGGATTTTAAAAAATCAAATAGTCTAATAAAATCGACAAATCGCGACTGCCCTACATTCAGCACTAGGGT
>NW_015651557.1:967017-969027 GCF_001515625.1 Sinocyclocheilus rhinocerous | reverse complement strand
AAGAGATGTATAGAAAGCCATGCAAAGTTAAAACAGTTTAAACTTTTAGAAAACATGTCACGAATTTGTGGGGGTTTATTCCTTTTCACTGCGTCTCATATATTTTTATATATTTTTTTAAATGCAGTCTGTGTGAATGGCGCTTCGGCTCTTTGGATTAAGCAATGCATAAATAAATGATGCTGTTTTGTTCATAATTATTTATGCAATTTACTTAATTTAGACGTAATGCACGTTTTTATTGAGTTTTCTGTAAAAAATAACAGTGGTTGTGAATATTGATGCTTAGCCTAAATACATATTTTATCGGGAGTGTTTATGCTGGGGTGTTGTGGAGCTTAGGAGATGTTACAGAACCATTTCATGTAAATTTCTTCCAATGTACTGAAAACAATCTATATAGATTACTTTTATGCGGGCTTTTGCGGGCGGGAGCGGGACAAAACATGAATGTCGCGGGCGGGAGCGGGACCAGATAAGATATATTTTTGCGGGAGCGGGCGAGCGCAGGACAGAATATTGCGGGAACGGGCGGGAGCGGGTCTCTACTAGAGGGCACTGACAAAGGCAGAAATGCAGCCGTTATCCCGGTAATCCTGTAAACAAAGCATATGCACTACTTTCTGAACGGTGTAAATATTTAAAACAGTCATTTAGATATTTATATTCACTTTAGTCTTCACCATAGCACTAAATAATTCATACTTAGACTTAATAAGCTATTAATTTTCAAACTTAAACATTTTTTTTTCTTTTAATCTAATCTAAAACATGGCCTATATTGACCGATTCGTTATTATTGTTTGGTAACACTTAACAGGTTCCATTGACATTAGTTAACTAAATTCGTTAACATGAAATAACAATGACTGCATTTATTAATCTTAGTTCATGTTAATTTCAACTTTTAATAATACATTATAAAATCACAAATTGTGTCTGCTAATATTATTCAATGGAGCTAACATTAACTAACAATAAATAGTTGTTTTTTTAATTAATCAACATTAACAAAGAAGATTAACTACCGCAACAATTAGCTATTGCACAATGTTAGTTAATGTTAACCTGCTTTAACTAATGTTAACTAATGGGACCTTATTGTAAAGTGTTACTTATTGTTCTTTCGTTCATTTGAACGTTAATCTTTTGCTCTCTAATCTTGAAATACTTGTTTACTTTTATTTTTTGTTTAAAATAAATTCTTTCTTTAGTAAAAAACCTTTAATTAAGTTATGTTTTGTGTTTAATAAAGATATTTAACTGGTTAGGAGTACAACACTTTTTTTACTTACTAAATTATATAGGCTATATTGTGATAAAACCATATACCATGACAAAAGCTTCAACAACTATTGTGAAAATTTAATACGTCACATACCTAATGTATATACAATTTAATAGGACTATAAATAATTACATAATTAGTCTATGCAATTCAGTGCATGGTCCCTTTAAATGCTAATGAGCTCTGCACACCCCGCCCCTCTGTACTGTGTGGTGATGAGCCATTTTCATGAGACTGTAAACTTTAGCCGCATTCGTCGTGGAACTTGCTAACTAGCACATTATTAGGAAAGGCGATTTGCAAAGATTCATAAAAAACCTTATACTCACTTCTTCTGGAGGTGAAGCTGGATCACGAATGATTCGTGCGAACATAGACACATTAAGGTAGATTGGGGGGCTCATTCCCTTCAAAAAAAAACATAATCCACTGTGTCTTCAGCGGCTCAGATGTCAGGAGTAAATGATGACTGCTGCGTTCATTATTACATACATCCAACAACAGATTACTCAGTCGCTTAGGAGACATTCTTGTCTACACCTGCTCCGGCGTCGAACCAATGGTGAACTGTTGACAGCTCACTCAGGGTGGGTCTGTAATAAAATGCCAGTGTCAATCGTGGGAGGGGCCTGGGTATGTGTGACGTCACACAGCCAAGAATCTGTGAATGGCTTGATCTGAGAAAGGGGCTATGATTTATGGGGATTTAAAAAAAAAAAAAA
>NW_015651557.1:955062-966842 GCF_001515625.1 Sinocyclocheilus rhinocerous | reverse complement strand
TTTTTTTTCTTTTAATCTAATCTAAAACATGGCCTATATTGACCGATTCGTTATTATTGTTTGGTAACACTTAACAGGTTCCATTGACATTAGTTAACTAAATTCGTTAACATGAAATAACAATGACTGCATTTATTAATCTTAGTTCATGTTAATTTCAACTTTTAATAATACATTATAAAATCACAAATTGTGTCTGCTAATATTATTCAATGGAGCTAACATTAACTAACAATAAATAGTTGTTTTTTTAATTAATCAACATTAACAAAGAAGATTAACTACCGCAACAATTAGCTATTGCACAATGTTAGTTAATGTTAACCTGCTTTAACTAATGTTAACTAATGGGACCTTATTGTAAAGTGTTACTTATTGTTCTTTCGTTCATTTGAACGTTAATCTTTTGCTCTCTAATCTTGAAATACTTGTTTACTTTTATTTTTTGTTTAAAATAAATTCTTTCTTTAGTAAAAAACCTTTAATTAAGTTATGTTTTGTGTTTAATAAAGATATTTAACTGGTTAGGAGTACAACACTTTTTTTACTTACTAAATTATATAGGCTATATTGTGATAAAACCATATACCATGACAAAAGCTTCAACAACTATTGTGAAAATTTAATACGTCACATACCTAATGTATATACAATTTAATAGGACTATAAATAATTACATAATTAGTCTATGCAATTCAGTGCATGGTCCCTTTAAATGCTAATGAGCTCTGCACACCCCGCCCCTCTGTACTGTGTGGTGATGAGCCATTTTCATGAGACTGTAAACTTTAGCCGCATTCGTCGTGGAACTTGCTAACTAGCACATTATTAGGAAAGGCGATTTGCAAAGATTCATAAAAAACCTTATACTCACTTCTTCTGGAGGTGAAGCTGGATCACGAATGATTCGTGCGAACATAGACACATTAAGGTAGATTGGGGGGCTCATTCCCTTCAAAAAAAAACATAATCCACTGTGTCTTCAGCGGCTCAGATGTCAGGAGTAAATGATGACTGCTGCGTTCATTATTACATACATCCAACAACAGATTACTCAGTCGCTTAGGAGACATTCTTGTCTACACCTGCTCCGGCGTCGAACCAAGAAGCTGGAGCACGAATGATTCGTGCGAACATAGACACATTAAGGTAGATTGGGGGGCTCATTCCCTTCAAAAAAAAACATAATCCACTGTGTCTTCAGCGGCTCAGATGTCAGGAGTAAATGATGACTGCTGCGTTCATTATTACATACATCCAACAACAGATTACTCAGTCGCTTAGGAGACATTCTTGTCTACACCTGCTCCGGCGTCGAACCAATGGTGAACTGTTGACAGCTCACTCAGGGTGGGTCTGTAATAAAATGCCAGTGTCAATCATGGGAGGGGCCTGGGTATGTGTGACGTCACACAGCCAAGAATCTGTGAATGGCTTGATCTGAGAAAGGGGCTATGATTTATGGGGATTTAAAAAAAAAAAAAATAACTGGGGGGATTTTTATCATTATAGGGTGGTTGTGTACACATACAGCTAACACACATTTCAGTTGAAGCATCATGGAAAAGTGAATTTTGCATCCAATTCGATTCAATTTAAGTTTATTTGTGTAACGCTTTTCAAGATACAAATCGTTGCAAAGCAGCTTTACAAAAAAATGTAAGTTCCCCTTCAGGAACTCGAGCTGCGTCAAAACACTTTGGGAATGCCTTCAGCGTGACCACGCTCTGAATCACGTGTGTAATCAGTCTAATGGATGGGCGAGACGTCACGAGCGGGGTGACGTAGAGACCAGGAAGCTTAAAAGCACGTGCGGTGGATACAGCGGCAGCTTGTGTCATTCGGCAAGTGCTCTGTATGTGTCAGTCATATTTATTGTTGTCTGTCCAACACTTTCTATAAAGCCATGCCAAAGGCTAAAGATAAGCACAAGGGTCGACGCTCCGCCTGTCTTCCTCCTCCGAGGTTGACGTGGATGGTGTCGACGAGGCTGGGGATTCGCCCCCTCAGTGTCCCCAGTATGAGGAGCTACTGGAGGTAGTTACTCGCGCTGTGGCCAAGTTGAACATCGATTGGCCCACAGAGAAACAGGTTGAACCACCAAAAAGTAAACTTGATGAAGTTTATGCGGCGATGTCTATGTGCCGTGGACATGTGGAGGAAGCCTTGGTTCTTGTCTCAGGGCCCGGTGCTGGGAGCTCCTTGTTGTCGCGTAATGCTAACGACGGATGCGTCCCTCACCGGTTGGGGAGCAGTCATGAGTGGTCGCTCAGCCCGTGGTCTGTGGAGCGTCCGCCATCTCACGTGGGACATCAACTGCCTGGAGATGCTGGCCGTGTTTCTAGCGTTGAAACACTTTCTCCCGAACCTAAGAGGCCACCATGTGTTGGTGCATCGACAACACAGCGGTGGTCTCTTACATCAACCACCAGGGAGGTCTGCATTCGCGCCCCCTTTACTGGCTGCCGCACCAGATCCTTGTGTTGGTCCAAGGGAAATTCTTCTCACTTAGAGCAGTTCACATCCCTGGGCATCTCAATCAGGGAACAGACATCCTGTCAAGGCAGGGGCCGAGGCCCGGGGATTGGAGACTCCACCCTGATGTGGTGGGTAAGATTTGGAGAGTGTTTGGTCAGGCTCAGGTGGATCTGTTTGTGACTCAGGAGACCTCGCACTGTCCCCTCTGCTTCTCTCTGACTCATCCAGCTCCTCTTGGACTGGATGCCATGGTAGAGACGTGCGCCGGGATGGGGTCCGTCTGCTGCTAGTAGCCCCATTCTGGCTGGGCCGAGTATGGTTCTCGGACCTGATTTCCCTTCTCGACGGCTCTCCATGGGAGATTCTTGTCAGGAAGGATCTCCTCTCGCAGGCGGGGGCACCATCTTTCACCCCCACCCAGAGTTGTGAACTCATAGCTTCCGGTCTCTCAACTGTGGTTGTTGAGACCATTCTCCAGTCCAGAGCTCCCTCAATGAGGAAACTGTACGCCTTGAAGTGGAAGCTTTTCACCTCTTGGTGCGGAGACCGCCAGCTCAACCCAGTTAACTGGTTGGTTCAGTGCTGGAGTTCCTGCAGGCCCATTTCTCTGCAGGGTTGACCCACTCCACCTTCAAGGTTTACGTTGCGGCTATAGCTGCTTACCACGGCCCTCTTGGTGGTCAGCCTGTGGGCTGACACCCCCTAGTTACACGTTTCCTCCGCAGTGCGCTGAGGCTGAGGCCTCCGGTACGCTCTCGTGTCCCTCCCTGGGATTTGGCTGTGGTGCTAGAGGCTCTCTGTAAACCTCCTTTCACCTTGGGAGAAAATCAAAGCAATACAGAGTATGAAAAGACAATGCAGAAAAGCTCAGCGGATGTGGCGGAAGACGAAACTTGAAATTCACTTTAGCATCTATAAAGACAGCCTTCATGCTTTCAATGTGGAAATAGCCACAGCTAGACAGACTTTCGTCTCAATCCTTATAAACAAATTAGAAATAGTACAGCACCTTAAATCGTCAACCTGCTATCTTGACACACTTCCCATATCCTTTTTCAAAAGTGTGCTTAGTAGTATAGTATTTTATATATAATTATTTTCTATTTTTAACTGTTTTAAATTCATTTTTAAATAATTTTCAAAGCTTTTAAATTCCTTGTTTTATTGTTGTAATTATTTTTTTATTATTATTTTACTTCCTTTTTTAATGTAAAGCACTTTGAATTACCATTGTGTATGAAATGTGCTATATAAATAAACTTGCCTTGCCTTTCGAGCCTATTGAAGAGATTTGTGATCGTTTACTCTCTCTCAAGACTTCTTTCTTTCTGGCTATCTCTTCTATTAAGAGAGCTGGTGATCTACAGGCCCTCTCGGTGGCCCCCTCTTATCTAGATTTTGTGCCTGGCTTGGCCAAAGCTTTTCTCTATCCCAGGTCGGGTTATGTTCCTAAAGCCCACTCTTCTGCACCGGCACTGGACACATACGTCCACAAAGCTGCCCTGTGGAGAAGGTCTGACCAACAGCTAGTGTGCTATGGTCCCCCCAAGAGGGGTCTTCCTGCCTCTAAACAGACCCTCAGCCGGTGGATCTTGGATGCCATCTCTTTAGCCTACGAGTTAGGGCTGCACAATTATGACAAAAATCATAATTTTCGATTATTCCCTTGAAATTGTAATTGCGATTATTAATTACGATTATCACAATTTACATTGAATGATGTTTATACCATTGTTTTATGCAACTGCATGCCATATTTTTATATGAAAATAAACAAGCTGAAAACACTCTAACTTTAGAAAAGCACTAAAAGTTTTTTTGTAGTATTAAGCCTCAAATGTCAACTAAACATCGGATTGGTTTCTTCTTTAAATTTTAAAAAAGTAAAAATATGAATGGTATTATGTTATAGTAAAACTAAAACTAAAATAATGAAAAAAACCCTTAAGATAACATGTAGAAAGAAAAAAAAAACGCATCTTAAGCACACAGAATAACATAAGTGGACTTTGAACAATTAATTGCCACTTTGAACGATTACGTAATTGTGGCATCGATAATTGTAATCGCGATTAGAAATTCGATTAATTGTGCAGCCCTACTACGAGTCCTCTGATCTTCCCTCGCCCTTGGGGGTCAAGGCTCGCTCCAAGGCCTTCCTGTCGGGTGTTCCTATGCAGGATATCTGCAACGCCGCAGGTTGGTCACCTTTGTCAGATTTTATGACCTTGATATTCATGCCACTCCTGCCTCCTCTGTTCTCTCGCCTTAGTTGTGCTCTTCCACACTAGGCAGGGATTTGCAAGTCTGGCGGCGTGGGCATACTCGTTCCTAAAGCGTTTCGATGCAGCTCGAGTTCCTGAAGGGGAACGTCTCTAGGTTACGCATGTAACCATGGTTCCCCGAGGGAACGAGACGCTGCGTCTCATTGCCATACTTCCGGCATCCCTGCGAGCGCTTCCCTCATTCTACCAGTAACTGCCGCTGTATCCACCGCACGTGCTTTTAAGCTATCTGATCTCTACATCACCCCGCTCGTGACGTCTCGCCCATCCATAGTTACAAATTACACGTAATCAAACAGACGGTGAACACTATTAACTGCAATGATTATGTTGTGATTAAACTTTTGCGATTAAGCAAAATCTGGTAGCTTTATATGTTGTTCCAGTGTTAGCATCATCTGAGATCTTCTGGGGGGTTGGCATCTCTTCTCAGGTTTTCGGTCATCTCAGATCTTCGTAAGGGTTGGATCTAGAATCTGATGACCCCTTTACGCCATTGAAACACAGAGAACTCATTTTGCTATATGCGCGTGAAGACAGTGCTCATAGAGTGCGGTAATATTTATTATTTTGAGTTATTTTTACCACTTTACAGCCCTTGAATGGTTAAATACACACACTTGTATGTGTCAAAATGCCTGTCTTTGCAAGTATCCTCGTAAACACAGTAATTTAGGTCTTAATTGAAAGCAAACAGCTGAGAAATAAAACATGTCTAACATAGGGCTGTGCAATTAATCGAAATACAGTTTTGATTTCGGTCTCCAATGAATTATGAAAATACAAAATAATCAAAATAAAATTATTATTGTGCCCCTTTTCCAGCAGTGTGCTTTCGTTCCTCTATAAAAGCCCAATTTCACGTGCAAATAAATAAAATCATGTAACGTGACTTTTGCAAAATTTATTAAAGCTGAATAGATTTATTCATGTTTTTAAAAGCGCGAAAGAGAACTTGCGCTGTACCTCAGGAAAATTTTTGTGCATGCGCTTGGAGACGGAACAGTGTTTTCCACAGGATTTTGTGGCAGCAGGTGACATCACATCAATTTGCATATTTATGATGTCATTTTTGCATTCAGACAAGTTTTGGCACTCCAGATCTGTTCTACTCTATGGATTTTCACATACTGTAATACAACTGAATGCCCAGTAAAGCTGTTCCCATTTATATATTTTCTGTGGTCATACATAAAACAAGTATAAATAGTGACTAAACACGACCCATTGATACTACATGTTAACCAGGAGTCACTCTCACCATACTCCTTAAATCCTGATTTATAATCGTGACATCGTTTGATAAAATCAACATACATCTACACTAAAAAGGGGCTATATTCGGTGGTTTTGGCTATATTACTTTTTTTGTGTGTCATGCAGCGCACTGCCTGCGTTTGAGTAACATACTATGTGCATATTAACAGGCAAACTATGTTCATATTTATAATCCCAGTCAGTAAGAGACAGGTGCTTGGAAACGCTGTTTTGTACTAATTTATTGACGAGTCTGCTGCGTTACGGCCAACTGAATGTGCTGCTTCTCTGCCGGTCACTGCACAGAATAGATGCAGTGAGAGGCAATACTGTGCTGGGAAAGTCATACCTCGCGCTCGTGGGCCAGTACTGGTGACATCTTCCAACTGAACGACAGCTAAGGTTTATTCAAAAAAGTTGCTAGGTTTTTCAGTATGTACCTTTTATGGGAAAAAAACGCTAAAAGGGTCTGAAAGTTGCTAAATATAGTGCTAAAATTACGCTCGTGTGTGAGATGTGGGAGTTGATGGCAGGGAGCTGTGGATATTTGTGGCGGTCAATGTGGATATTGTGGAAATCAATGTATGGGAAACATTGGAACAGAACACGGACATATAAACTCAACTTTTAGCTCAAGGTGCACATCTAATGGTCAAATACATGCAAAAATGTGTCAAAATGTGCTGCTTAGTGGTTATTCACATAAACCCTCGTCGGTTATGTAATAAATGAATGTAAAGAGTTGAGAATGAAAATGCACGTGTAACATCGGATCCGTGCGGCTCTAAAAGTGACAGCGGGCTACATTCCTGCTGCCGACTTTGTGCTTAATATTAATCAAACAACAAAAGACAAAGACAAAATCACTCATTGCTTTTCTTATTTCTTATTTATCTGTTCTGCTGTAGTGTTGTTTTTTTTGTTCTGTGTCTTGTAATTTGTCTCTTATTCTTATTTAATCACTGACTGTTTACTTGTCTTCCGTGAGCTTGAGTTTTTTTTTTAGGCTAGTTTTTTTTGTGACTGACACTGGTGACAATAATTATGAAATTTCTATGGTATTAAAAAAATTTTTATGTCATAAAGACCTTTAAAGCAAAAATAACTATATTGTTTCATATTATAGGCATTTTATCTGCTATATCATTAAAAAAAATCAAAGTCTACCTTAATTATCCGAAGTGTGGAGATTTTTAGAATGCACATTAGCTTTTTTTCCATCTATGGGTTAAGATTTACAAAAAAATCCCAATTTCGCATAGGTTTGAACACAAACGACAGACAGGCTGAATGAAAATGTAACTCCACTGTCTGACAGCAGGTGGCACTTATGGAACAGCAGCTTTTTCCACGGTATCCTCTCTAAACAAAGCAGCTGCACTTATCCACCTTATTTTTCCCGTAAGAGCAGCGTGGCCATTTGTAAATTTAATGTGTCTGGCTTCCGGTGTCATCCGCTTCCAGCTATTTTTAGCTGTACAAAACAGCTTGTTTTGCTGCTTGATATTGCAGATTGGTGTGTCTTACCATATTATATTAATGTATCATCTTAATTATGAACACAGATATATTGGTATCGTCCGATATGAGCCTGTCGCAGATATATCGTATCGGCGAATATGCCGCAGATATGCCGCCGATATGAAATTTTTTTTTACAGAACATTTAGTTTGTCCAGCAGAGTGCGCTCCATTGTTTGCTACTGGCGACCCAGGTCATTGTAGTGTAGAGATGCGCGGATGAGCTCAAACTTCACCCGAGTCCGCTGCTTCAAATTATCTGCCACCCACTCGCACCTATATTTGATCGTCACATTACACTGATTCAAATTCTTAGTTTTGCTTGATGATATGATGAATGGATGGTTCATTTTTAACAGCAGACGTTAGAGCTGATCTGCTCGTTTCAATCATACTCGTTTGCTACATTAGTAGGTCCCTATGATTTCCGTAATGCAGTAAATGTGACAGAAGCGTGGAATCCAGTCATAAAAAGGCAATGTACTGTATAACGTGGAATTTCACGGAATTCGTCATATTTTTGATGAATAAATAAAAACCATGTCAGTACACTTAAATCAAATTGCGATATAGACTAGTGTTTGTGAATATTAAACTGCAAAAAAACTATTTAAATACGAATTCTCATGTTCTGCTTATTCATTTGATTACCAGAAAATACACAACACAGAATTTGTGGGAAAAAAAATAATAAATAAATATATATATATATATATATATACTGTATATATGATCCATTATTATTAATTCATTTCATGTAGTCCCTTAAACCAATATAATGAATGTCATCAAGTTAATTACATGATACACTGATGAAATAATTAATTGCAAATAATTTTATGTAAGCGAAAATTGGATTTTCAAGTAAATTTTGCATAAGCCTCTCACATGCCTACAACCAGTGTGCAAAATTTTGAAGAGTAAAAAACATAAATATATATATATATATATATATATATATATATATATATATATACACACTGCTCAAAAAATTAAAGGAACAATTTGAAAACAGATCGGATCTCAATGGGGAAAAATATCATGCTGGATATCTATACTCGTATGGACTGGGTAATGTGTTAGGAACGAAAGATTGCCACATCATTTGATGGAAATTAAAATTATCAACCTACAGAGGGCTGAATTCAAAGATGATGCAGCAGGCTAGTCCATTTTGCTGAAATTTCATTGCAGCAACTCAAAATGGTACTCAGTAGTTTGTATGGCCCCCACGTGCTTGAACCCAGGACCCATTGCACCAGCGTAGGGTCTGACAATGGGTCCAAGGATTTGATCCCTAATGGCAGTCAGGGTGCCATTGTCCAGCCTGTAGGGATCTGTGCATCCCTTCATGGATATGCCTCCCCAGACCATCACTGACCCACCACCAAACCTGTCATGCTGAATAGGGATGCGCCGATACAATACTAGTATCAGTATCGGGTCCGATACCGCCTATATAGCTGATGTGCGCGAGCTGATAAGCAAAGCACGCTGAGTGGATTGAGCGTGCGGCGGCGCACATGCGCAAGCTTAGTTAATATCCCCTTCTCACAGACATCACTTGAAAGTTTGTAGTTCGGTCGAATATGTAAAAAAAAAAGTAAGTAAAACAATGCACAAGTTATGTTACTTAACGGTAGGGAGAGAGAGAGAGAGAGAGAGAGTGCACTTCTGTTGCGTGATCTTTGATGTTCGCTCACTTAGCACATGCATCATTTGGATTAAAACTAAATCGTAAATATAAAACATTTATTGGGGCATTTACTATAAACAACATTTATTTTCAACCTTAAGCATACACGACTTTATGGCGAAAGTGAAACTATCAGTCAATGTGAAATGCGCTAGGCTGTAGGCTACTGTACTTGTCCCTCTCATTCTGCACCAATACAAATACGTGCGCGCGTTGCGCATGTTTTGCTTGCTTCATGAGTGTTTCTGTATTATGAGAGTCGCTTTGGAATATAAATTGCAGCACGTTTCAGATGAAAAAAACGCTACTTACATTTCTGAAAGATTTATAACAAGTGGTTCCCTGCATTATTACAGCAAAACGCATGATTATAGTACTGAGCCGCTGCAATGGAGCAGCTCTAATGCTATTAAATTAAAGATGATGTACCATAGAGCCAAAAATTAACAGTGAAAGCAACTAAACTTGTAAAATACATTTTAATGGGCATAATTAAGCGTGAAAATAACTGAACGATATATCTATTTGATAAATGAAGTTAACCAACTAACATTATACATATTCTTCTGGTTTCTGTACCCAATATTTAAAAAATTTACAAATACAATGAAAATACCAGTATTTATAGCCTACTCGGTATCGGCAAGTACCAAAAATAAAAGTATCGTATCGGCCGAGTACTGGAAAAAGTTGTATCGGAGCATCCCTAATGCTGAATGATGTTACAGGCAGCATAACGTTCCCCACGGCTTCTCCAGACCCTTTCATGTCTGTCACATGTGCTCAGGGTGAACCTGCTCTCATCTGTGAAAAGCACAGGGCGCCAGTGGCGGACCTGCCAATTCTCGTGGTCAATGGCAAATGCCAATAGAGCTCCACAGTGCCGGGCAGTGAGCACAGGGCCCTCAGGCCACCCAAATGAAGTCTGTTTCTGATTGTTTGGTCAGACACATTCACACCAGTGGCCTGCTGGAGGTCATTTTGTAGGGCTCTGGCAGTGCTCATCCTGTTCCTCCTTGCACAAAGGAGCAGATATCGGCCCTGCTGATGGGTTAAGGACCTTCTATGGCCTTGCCCAGCTCTCCTAGAGTAACTGCCTGTCTCCTGGCATCTCCTCCATGCTCTTGAGACTGTGCTGGGAGACACAGCAAACCTTCTGGCAATGGTACGTATTGAAGTGCCATCCTGGAGGATTTGGACTGCCTGTGCAAACTCTGTAGGGTCCAGGTATCGCCTCATGCTACCAGTAGAGCCACTGACCCTAGCCAAATGCAAAACTAGTGAAAAACAGTCAGAAAAGATGAGTAGGGAAAAATGTCAGTGGCGTCCACCTGTAAAACCATTCCTGTTTTGGGGGCCGTCTCATTGTTGCCCATCTAGTGCACCTGTTGTTAATTTCATTAACACCAAAGCAGCTGAAACTGATTAACAACCCCCTCTGCTACTTAACTGACTAGATCAATATCCCAGGATTTTAATTCACTTTATGCTATGCTCTGATTAAAAAGTGTTCCTTTAATTTTTGTGAGCAGTGTACGTGTTTGCGAACCGTGAGCCTAGGCCCTCTCCCCCTACCCTCATCGGGGGAAAAAAACTACCAGCCTAGCTTACGGTGTCCTCTTCTTAAAGTAATCTTTGACAATTCCACCTATGAAACAAGAGGCTATCCAGCCTTAAGGCGGTCGCACACCGGACGACATGTGCAGCCCTGCACTGCGTGTCTTTAAAATTCACACACATTGTTTTCCATGACTGTATGCACACCGGTGGCACCACCGGCGACTGTCCGCGGATCCCGACTCCAGGTGCTGTTCATAATCCTGCTGCGCCTCAGCACCACTCACATCATTTTCCATTAAATTACATTGTATGTGTCCCAAATTATTGTTAATGTACATAATGACTTCATCCTAGGTTGGAAGATTGTGTATTGTGCATTTTTCCGCAAACGTTTGTCTTTCTGTGGCTCTAATAAATTCCGTGATTCATTGTGCTATAGATCGCAATTTCTCATCCCGGTTGCTGTTTTTTCGATCCCCGAACTTTAAACTCATTGACACTACTTGCTCATTCTTGAAGTTACGTTTTGACTTTGGGGAATAGATTAAATGTTTTGGACTGCCGTCTTGAACGCGTTCGGCGTGTGATACGTGTTGCACCGGGGCACCACTGTGATTCTCGTCCGATGTGCGACCGCAACGAAACCGCACAGCGAGAGTGACAAATATTACCAAAATAAAACAGCTAAATTTAAGTCAAATGCAAATCCTCATTACAAATGCATCATCACACAATATCTGCACTTCAGCGGGCAAAACGTACAAGACACTCCCTCCCATCACACAAAACCAACAAATGTGTTTAAGACAACACATCATGATAGCGCTGACACAAAACAAATTAGCGACAGACACTTCATGACAAACAAGCAGTGTTTATAATAAATATTATTATTATTGGCTCAGCGGCCTAGTAAATGTCCTTACTTACGTTATTTGCGGTTTCCATCGTGGCGTGAATAATAGCTAGTTAGTTTATCAGCGT
>NW_015651557.1:954115-954428 GCF_001515625.1 Sinocyclocheilus rhinocerous | reverse complement strand
TCCCCTCAGCGGGCGGAACTTGTCATAAAGTTAGTGATAACAAGGCCCACCCATTTAGAGGAAAGATATGATTGGTCAATTTTTCTGTCATTAGAAATTACTCCCCCCATTGATTTACTATTGCTTGGCCCTCTGTAATTTCACAGCTGGACCACCAATCACAGAGCCGCAAACGCTAGGCGGAAACATTTAAATATGGAGAAAATGGGTCCATTCACTGAATACGCAGATTTGAAGAGGTTGTTTTTTTTTTCACAGAAGTTGTATTTGTTTTATTTAGATGATGTTTGTCAAATTATGAATTGCTTAAAAT
>NW_015651557.1:945571-954101 GCF_001515625.1 Sinocyclocheilus rhinocerous | reverse complement strand
ATATATATATATATATATATATATATATATACACACACATTTTATTGTTTTGTTTTTTTTCAGTTTCGGTAGAAATGGCAGGGTCCTTCAGAGGCATTATGTTGTGCAAATTATGCTTCTTAAAGGGATAGTTCACCCAAAAATTCTGTCATCATTTGCTCACCCTCAAGTAGTTTCAAACATTCTTTCTTCTAAGCACAAAAGAAGGTATTGGTAACAAACAGTTGATAGTAGTCATAGTATTTTTTTTACTATCGAAGTCAAAGGCTACTGTCTATTGCTAAAACATTAGTCACATTTAAATGCAGACTCAAAACTCATCTGTTTAGCTGTGCATTCATTGAATGAGCACTGTGCGATGTCCGAACTGATTGCACTATATTCTATGTATAATCGTTTTCTTAAATTCATTTTAAACTTCTTAAATCAATTGTTTTAATCATTTTCAATGTTTTTAAATTCCTTGTTTTATTGTTGTGATTATTTTTTTTCTTTTCTTTTATGTAAAGCACTTTGAATTACCATTGTGTATGAAATGTGCTATACAAATAAACTTGCCTTGCCTTGCCTTGCCTATTGTTTGGTGGTTAAAAATATCTTCTTTTTTGCTCAACAGAAGAAAGAGACTTATACAGGTTTGGAACAACTTGAAGGTGAATAAATTATGACAGAACTTTCATTTTTTGGCGGAACTATCATTAAGTGCACTAAAATTTAAACAATACAAGTCCTTGAGCATTAAAAACAAAATAAACTACATGAAATTTCATAACTAAACCAAACTGAATTATATTTACACAAATGTGATGTTATACTGTATGTGTGGGAAAATGGGTCACCAGATCTCAAGAGAAAAGGCAAAACCGACATATGGCTTAGTGTAAATGTATAGGCTCACCTCTCATTCACCACAAATCCAAATGTTTCCATATTGGTAATTGGAAATTCATTCATTTCCCAATGTCCACTTGAACAAGCATCCTTCACATGCACATACAACTGCACACTTCACTGCTGGTGTGGTGGTAGTCAAGCAGACTGACAAACGAACAAACAACATTATTTCAGAAACTGCATAATGCTTAAAATAACATCAAATTACCCCTGAAAGTTTTTTTTGTTTAATTCGCATCATGGCGTACTGCAGTATTTTTTCGGTGTTGTCTTTAATGGTTTGCAGAGACTGCCGCATCATTATTTGATTTGTATGGGGGTTTTATTGTGGTCTCTCCATAGATAAGCAGCTTCTTAAACCTCACATACAGAAAGTGTTTGGATGTTGTACATTTAAATTAGACACCCCTTCCCGTATTATTGATTGTTTTATTATTATTATTATTATTATTATTTATCAATTTATCAGGTCATTTAAGAATTAGTTTCACAAGTGAGAATAGCATGTTATACAGCAGGACAAAAAAATCCCTATATCTGACACCTAACAGGTTCACACTCTTCCGTATCACTGTGTTCTGCTCTTTTGTTTGCAAGCATTAGACCCTGTGAGTTCAGAGACTTCTGAGCTGTTTTGTCTGGAAGATGCCACTCCCCTTTTGGGTGCACTTTATTTAACCATGGCAGGTGTCCAAAAATTTATAAATTGCAGACGTTTCCTTTCAAGCATGTAATTGTTGCTACGGATTTATGCTCTTCCTGATTTCATGGTAACATCAGATTACACATTTTACAATATAAAGGTGATCTAAAAGTGCATCCCAACTTAATATGCAGAGACTAAGTAAGCCATTCCTGGCTTCAATGCTAAGAATTAAAAAAAAAAAAAGTTTTTGGACCACTCGGGCCAATGGTTCAAATATTAATTTTTATTTAATTAAATTTTTTATATATTTTTTTATTTCAAAATTTTCACTGGCCTTTACTAGCCTTGACCAGATACCAGTGAAAAACTGCTAGCCTAACTAATATAAAGTTCAAATATTATTAAAGACAGTAACAGTATAAAATAAAAACAATAACCAATAAATATTTTTAAAAAATTTACTAGCCTTGACCAGATACCAGTGAAAAACTGCTAGCCTAACTAATATAAAGTTCAAATATTATTAAAGACAGTAACAGTATAAAATAAAAACAATAACCAATAAATATAAAAAAAAAAAAAAACATTACAAACAATAGCACAAATAAATACATTAGAATAAATATGCAATTGAAATAAACATTGCTTTATGTTTTTCATTTACATTTACATTTATATTTGGTCATTTAGCAGATGCTTTTATCCAAAGCGAATTACAAATGAGGACTATGGAAGCAATCAGAATCAACAAAAGTGCAATAATAAGCAAGTGCTATGACAAGTCTCAGTTAGCCTAACGCAGTACATGTTGCAAGTTTTTGTGAATTATATAATAGATAAACAGAAAACAAATAGATAGAATAGAGAAAGGTAGTGTTAGAGGTATTTTTTTATAGAAAACAAGCAGTTAGAAAACAAAGTGCAAGCCTTAAAGGGTCATGTTTTTTTTAATTTTGATAAATCATCAAATAAAGCTGACAGCAGCATCTCAGAGAAATTACATTGTGGAGAAAACTTATGACTGAATGAACCCCATGTATTCAGGAGTAGTTTCATCAGTTGAAAAAAACTACATCTGTGCATGCATTTTCAAAATTGCTTACTTTTCTGTAATTGTTCTTTTTTTTCACACAAATTGTTCTTCGCACATTTTTCTCTTTGCAGTTTGCTGTTCAGATCAGCATTTTCCTTGAATTGTTTACTTTATCTCACATGACTATTCTCTGAAAAAGTGTTTCTGCTCCCCACACACAGTTTTCCTTTTTTGTTTACCTAACCTAGATTGAAAGCTTTGAACATTGATTTGTTCTTTAGCGAGGATCTGAAGAGCACCACAGAGCATTTACTTTCTTTATTTTTCTAAGCAAGAAACCAACAGCTACGGAAATCTCCAAAATGTGTAGGAATAAAAGCGCACAGAAGTCTGAGTCTGGCTACTTCAATCTGTCAGATGTGTACAAACAATGTGTTACCATTAGCTTCGCTGCAGCTGTAATGTTTTAAATGAAGGCTAATCACATAAAACGGACAAGGAAATGGCAGTGTCCACCGACCCTAACCATTCGTCTGCTTTAACACTGAGGATGTGTCAGGTGTTAATCGAATTGGCTTCTCTGCACCCAATCCATGAATTCCTTTATTGCTGCCCTGTGGTAGTGAAAAGCAGCATCATTTGAACATTCACCCTGCTTCTCTGCAAGCTGGAACGTTAGAAGTGTCACCACAACCTACAAAAATGTCCTTGAAAATGTCACAGCTTGAATTTTTACGGGGAATTTTTTGAGGTTTTAGAAAGGTGTTATGGAGGTAAAATTCCGGCGTCTGAGTCACGACTGGCTGAAGGCTGGCCCACTGCGCTGCCCTTGGCCTGCCTTATGCCGTACTGCAGATATTTGTCTCTGTGTCAAGACTGTAAAATGGAAGCCGAAGCCATTTTGCAAAGAAGCCCGTGCTGTCTCTGCCTTTTGTTTATTTCTTTCTGTGTTCATTTATTTTATTGTTCTGACGTGATTCTACAGACGTGCTAAAAGATTGATGACTTACATGGAACTGTGGACTTTCTGTTGCAGTGCAGTGCAGTGATAGGCTACTGGTGACTTAAGCAAAGACCCGCTGCTGTATTCAACATGCTGCTTTAAAATGCAGTAAAGTCAGTTGTGTTCTAACTTGCAAAACATAAGCATTTTAACCCACTGATGACCAGAAATTTCACAGAAATGAATTGAGCATCATTTTTGGCACAATATTTTCAATGAAAACACGTTTTTTGTTTTGTTTTTTGCAATTTTGAAATATATATTTTATAGGTAAAGATTCAAATACGGCACTGAGAAATGGCATCGTGAACTAAACTTCATTAACTGAAAATTGTCAAAAGCATTTCTCAAGGTTGCATACAAAAAGTTTAAAAAGTAGGGGTAGGTGATTTCGGAGAGGCTAGCAATAGCAAGCTAGCTTTGAAAGCATAAGATCCCACCCTCCCTGTAAATCACTCTCCAAATCCACGCCACCTCAAAACACATGAACGCGCACAGGCAGACCAGAGGCTAACCAGCGACAGGTTGAGAGACGCCGTTGGTGGAGGATTTAATGCAACACTATCAGATTCCCTCATGTCTCATTACAGTACAAAGCGCATAATATTACAAAAATAACGCCTTCCATTCTCGCTCGGTCTTGCTTTGGAAAGCACTAATGACGTATCATGTCTGCGAGAACAGAGAGCACGGAGGTATGCAAAATGCATAAGTTGATAGGCAGGTAGGACAGCTTATGGTAGCCCTCGAACCGAGGGATATGATTGGATGAACATATGGTACTACGCCTACCATAGATGATATAAATACATTTAGACCGCTTAGCTTAGTGATTTGTATCAGGATGGGAAAGAGACTTTGAACCAGCATAACAAAAAATGTTTTTGAACCAAATAACCTACCCTGCCTTTAAGTCTCAAGTCTAGGGCTGGGTATCATTCAAAAATGTTCGATATCGATACCGATACCTAGACTTTGACACCAGTTCCTGAACAATACTTTTTCCGAAACCAGTTTCATGAAATCAATTTTAACAAGATTACATTTTTAACAAAAACTTTGGTTTTATTTTTCAGCTTGTTGAGTTTATACAGACTCAAAGATTCATCTCCTGAGCCACTGCACAAAGGAACAAAAATGTAACCAACACAATAAATCAGTGCAAATAGTTTTATTATAGATCCAATCATTTTTAGTTTACACATCTGTTAGGCTGTTTACACTAGTGCATGTTCATTTTAAAACGCATAGCTCAGACAGAATCATAATTTCTATTCATTTCCACTGATTTTCCACTGACGCCAGTATGGACTAGGATCGTTTTCATTTTAAAACAAAAACGCACCAGTGTAAATGTAGCCTTACATCTATGGGGGTTGGGACGCTTTCACACTACAGCCTCACGTGTGCGCCACATCTCTGTGTGTAACTGGTGTAAACTAGTAGGTATGTTCAACTTGACGTGGCACTGCGCAAGACCGATCAGTGCATTACAGTACCGCGAGAGCAGACTGCTCCGTATGCTTTCGAATCGCTCTCGCAGATGTCAAACACCAATCGATCTGCGCGGCGCCACTTCTAGTCAAACATACCTAGTGTTGCAGGCTTATTGGCTCACTGACGTTGACGAGATCAACCCATTAGGTATCGAAGTTTGGTACCGAACAGCAATACGTTTTTCGATACTCGATGGTATCGATGCAATTCGGTCGGTGCCTAAAAAGTATGGAACTCAATACCCAGCCATACTCAAGTCATTATTTCAGTTATTATCAATATTACAAATGAGAGTCGAAGAGCCTTTTCCAAGTTTATTTAGCTGGGCTAACTTTGCTTTCAAGCAAAGCAAGCAAGTCTGATTTTTTTCTTCACACTATCAGTGGTTAGCACAGGGGTTTCATCTAATTCACTTTGATAAAAGCGTGACTGATTGTCCACTTAATTTAATCCAAAGATCGTTCACATAGCATTACAAGTGCGAAGGACACCACGTCGGTGAATGCCATTGCTTAAAGAGATAAATGCATCTAGAGAGGGCCTAAAATAGTTTAGCAAGTGCAAGCTCAGATGATGATCAGCGATGAGTCCAAATTATATTCCTGAAAATAAAGACCGTGAAGAAAACAGAAGGCTCATTCTTCACTGTTCCAGACACAAAAGGGACACTGTGTTTTTTTTTGTTTGTTTGTTGTCATGCCCTCTGCATTTAAATTCTCGATCAAGGGTTGTGGAGGTTTAATAGATGCATTTATTAAACTTTACAAAACAGACAGCGAGTCACTGAAGGTAACACACAATCGTTTTAGGTCACACTCTTCAGTAATGAATGACAAATTGTTTCATATTTAGCTGCAATAGCAGCATGCAAGCTCAGTGTTCTGTTGGCAGCATTTCTGGAAATTAGTGGTAATGAGAAACATGGCAAGTTTGGCTAATCACGCTTTATTGGCTGAAGAGAATGAACATAAACTTGCAAACATCAACAAGAGTGGAAGTAGAAGTTCTTTTCTCATGAGAGTTTTGTATTGGCTGCTATTAATGTGAATTTGTTCAGCTAGCTACAGTATTAAAGCATGATATATTGCTACTATATCCAGCATTCTTGTAGCTCAGACAGTAGAGCATGGTGCTTGCAATGGCAAGGGGTTCAAGGTCATGTATACCTTGAATACAATGCAAGTCGCTTTGGATAAAAGCATCTGCCAAATGCATAAATGTAAATGCACTGTAAATATAGATTATCGGACGAAATTAGAGTTATTAATGTATCGTATCAGTCAATATTGGATGAATAGCCTATCGAACAATATTGTATATTTATTTGTGCATGCTATTTTCCAGTGTTTTTACATATAAAATACATTTGCCATCATCTAACACTCACTTCAAAGTTAATCTTTAAAAACACAAATAATTTAATTATACAGCTAATTGTAATGTTCAGCAAATCTCAAAATTAATATTAAATTTTTCATATTGTACATTTGTATGATGTTAGCAGATTTGAGTTTTTAGTGTTTTATTGTTCATTTATTTATACAGAATATTTTAAGAATTGTAAAATCAGCATTTATTTTCCATAAATAATAATAGTAATAATAATTATTATTATTATTAGCATTGGCCTACATTGTAATAATGGTATTGCAGTATAGTAGCAATCCTTAAATTAACATACCAAAATGTGCAGATGTATAATACTGGTTTAAGAGAATAAAAATGTATTCAAGATAGGGGTGTGCGATATATATCGTCTGCGATAATATCGTAATTGTTGTTTTAACGATGTGCGATTTGACATTATCGAGTATATAAAATCCCATAAAATATCGAGATATAATTTTTTGTCAATATCGCACACCCCTAATTCAAGATGAAGAAATTGTTGATTATGGAGCTTGACATATGCTGTTTTACTTTTTTTATGTTTACAGTATAGTAGCAATCCTTAAATTAAACGGATAGTTCACCCAAAAATGAAAATTCTGTCATTAATTACTCACCCTCCTGTCGTCTCTCTGACCCTCCCATAGACAGCAAGGGTCCTTACACGATCAAGGTCCAGAAACGTAGCAAGGAGATCGGTAAAATAATCCATGTGACATCAGGGGTTCAACCATAATTTTACGAAGATACAAGAATACTTTTTGTACGCAAAGAAAACAAAAATAACGACTTTATTCACCAATTCGTCATGCGGATTACATACATTTTCTACGTTGTTTACGCTTTGATTTGAACGAAAACGTATCCGCGTGACGCAGCTGACACAGAATAGCATACGCTGTTTACGTTCAGTGGATACTCTCCAAAATGGCACCAGGGTGACGTGGAGGAGACTAATTGTTGAATAAAGTAGTTATTTTTGTTTTCTTTGCGTACAAAATGTATTCGCGTAAAATTATGGTTGAACCCCTGATGTCACATGGATTATTTTACCGATCTCCTTGCTACGTTTCTGGACCTTGATCGTGGTAATTACATTGTTGTCTGTGCACTGTAAAATCTAATTAGTTGGGCTTACTTAAAAAAAGCATGCAAACCGATTGCCTTGAAAAAACTAAGTAAAGTGAAATAGGACTAGTATGTTGTACTGACAAATGCTTAGTTAGTATAGTTTACTTACACGAGAGTTCTAGTAACTAAAAAAGAACTGTAGGGGGTGCTTGATCCTTTAATTCAGGTTTACTCATGACTTAGTATAGCTACTCACTGACTCCCAGAGTGCATTGCGGCATGAATAAATTATGCAGTTGCTTTGTTTTACAGTTGTTGATTTTATTTGCCAATTTTATTTGCTGTCTTGTGTCAGTAGTAGCACATCAAAAAGAGCAAATAAAATGGTTATTGTTACAATTAATGAAAATAAATGAAATTGAATTGTTACCATTGTTGTGATTCACGTGCTGAATGTTTAAGTCTGTGTGTGACTTTAGCATATTACCACACACGATTTAAGGATTATATAAACCCAATTAAAATCATCTCAAGGTATTTATGAAAAATGAAATTTGAAAAAGTTCATTAATAAACACACAATAAATTCACTAATTGCTTTAATTAGAAGATAGGTCACCTTCTAAAAGCAACCTAGTTATTACTTTTCTTCCCTTGAAATCAAATATCTCTGACTTCATGATGCATTGCTGCATTAACAGGAAGAAAATTATAGTAACATAAACCAAGTTCCAAGTGCCCAACCAAAGGGAACGCTAATCACTATAATGGTGAATAAAAAAAAAAACACATTTTAGGAAAACCAACATCAATTTATGAAGTTAGCTTATGTGATGTTCTCAAATATTTCAGTTGTATTGCAAATTCAACATTCAAGATGACTTTGGGAAACGAGTGAATGCAACTAGTGAAAGATAACTGCAGACATGGAGGAAATGGGTCTATTAAGACTCTTTTTCTTTTCTTCTTCTTCTGTTGTTATGTTGCACATTAGCAA
>NW_015651557.1:939137-945525 GCF_001515625.1 Sinocyclocheilus rhinocerous | reverse complement strand
GGGGCTTTGTAGAAAACGAAGCGTTTGAGAGAGGCGGGGCATAGAGGACCTACAATAATGTACAGTATTTGAAAAATAATGTGTTTTTTGAACATTAAAGCATGTCAACATATTCTGTTACACCAAATACACAAAATAATGATCTTTAAAAAAGCATCATATGACCGCTTTAACATACCAAAATGTGCAGATATATAATACTGGTTTAAGAGAATCAAAATGTATTCAAAATGAAGAAATGGTTGATTATGGAGCTTGACATATGCTTTTTTACAGTTTTTTTTTTTTATGGAAAAGAACTTTAAACTCTTTCTGCATGGCACTTAAAAAGTAACAGCACACAGGCTTGGAACGACATGAGGGTATATAGTAAATAATGACAGGATTTTTATTGTTGCTGAACTATTCCTTAAATTATTCTTAAGTGGTTTTATTTCCAGTCCAGAACTGTATTATTTTTAAGTCAGTACATAACATTAGTGAGAGTTGACAGAAGCACCATTTATGACACTATGATCCATTGCCAAAAGAAAAAAGGGGGAACATAAGAGCGCAAAGAGTGTTGTTTCTAATGTGTGTATCTGACTTTCCCGGGGTGGATGAATCTGATAATCCCATGATCTGTGTGACCTCCTTTCAATTTTTCATGTGTAGCGGGATTGGGCGAGCTCAAGCTTTGGAAGTGCAGCCGTAATGGCGGTTTAGATATTATATAAGCACCTCAGAGCTGGAGTGAATGTGAAGGGAGGAAAAGAGGGCAGGGCTCTGCAGCTGAAGAAAACAGACTCTCCGATACACTCTTTCAGTGAGACCCGTGAGAACTCTTTTCACTCAAAGGGCCAAAGAACTCATGTCTTCTCCTCAGGGGAAGTCAAACATTAGGCCCTTCCCTCTATCAGTCCAACACATGTGATATGTATGTGACACTGGCTAGACTCCAATGAACTGTATTCAGGGCTCTGCATTTTTGTTAAAGAGCACTGATGCCAATTTTGAGAGGCAAAATTCTTTTTTTTTTTTTTTTTGAAGACTTCTACATCGATGATTCACTGTGTGATATTGACAAAAAAAAAGATATGTGTATATTTTCTGGGATTTTGTGTGGTGGTCAGTACACAGCAGTGACAGAAAATATGTTTTTCATTACGAGGCAATACTTGCCACATTAAATAATTTTTACTTTCATAATTTACTCGGATGCATTTGACAAAATGACAGACTGTCGAAATGCATATGCTATTGCGTTCGAACAAGTGAGAATGATGTCCATCAGACAAAATTCACAAAAACTGTAAGCATTTTTGTTGTATCTTTTAATGGCCCAGAACTTCATAGGTTTCTTTAGGGCATGATGCCGAATCCACAAGCAAGTTTATGTACATCTAAGCGTTCATAAAATATAGTCGACATGGAAAACCTGGGTATCGCTTGATGCCACACCGATCCTAATATGACCAATCTCATGATTTTTGGCCAAACTTTTTAGAAGTTATTAGCAAAAAATGACTCTTGACCAGTAATTGGCCTTATGCTGGAATGGTGGACGTTCCCTCAGGTCAGGCTATGCACGCACTGCATCTTTGCACGTTACAGCCATCAGAGCTGTGAATAATGGGACGTATTAGGAATTTTGTGCAGCAACATGACTGTTATGAAACTAGACTTTCCTGTTTGACGAGCAGTCTCAGCGATAACAGCCCCTCCGTTTGACCAAAAATTCATACAGTATATATCTTTAGCACATTTTATATACCACTCACCCACTATTTGCACAGACTTGCTCTTCAGAATAAAGATTAAAATGTCCTGCAGTTGGACTCTCAAATTGTTATGGGGCTTTTTGAATTGCAGTTTTGGGTCTAATAGCTGTGAAATGTTCCGATATTGATTTAGCAAAATTGTTTTTGCACATTAGCAAGTTGTTTAAGGCACTGTTTGGATCAGACACTTTGCCTCAGGCAAAAGGCTAATGTGATTATAATTTATTAAACACATGGCTCTTACTTGTGTCTAATACCTCAGAGAATTGAGTTTGAGAGGAGCGGCTCTTTTCTGTGAATGCAGCAACTATATGCCACGTCACGTCCAATTTCCCAAAGATTCATATGGTACTTTTGATACACTTAGCTTGTGTGAAATGTTTTAAAATATTCCTCTTCAGGAGTCTCAGGATGTGTCAGTGAGGAGCACGTGCGCTCTACTGTATCTGCTAGTGTGTGCTTGGTTCTGGGAGAAGAGTATCTTTTGTCATCTTGCTGTGAGAAACATCTCCCAAAAATAAACAGTGAAAGAGAAGGGAGCATCTCATATAGGAAATGGGGATCACATGTAATGCAACCTTGTTATTTTAGCATTTGGGAGAACAGTTTGCATTTTTCATAATCCTCTATTGGTTTGGTGCTATAAACCAATTATTGAAATCAAAGCTTACTTGAAATGAAGATGTCTTATGAAAAAAGTCATGTTTCAATTTTATTGTAAAAAGAAAGTTTCCTAAAACAAAATAGAAAATAACTTTCATTTTTTGCAAACAAAATAAATGTATATTGCCATGTCAAAAGTAGAAAATAACCAGCATCTCTCGCAAACAAAATACATTTTAAATATTGTCATGCGAAAAGTAGAAAATAACTTGTTTCTCTTGTAAATGAATAATATTTTAAATAATGCAATGGGAAAAGTAGAAAATAACTTGCATCTCCTGTAAACAAATGTTTTAAATAATGAATGTAAATAGAACACTGCTGATTAAGAGAAAGAGCATGGCACCTTCTCAGTGATCTTGTCCTGTCACTCTATATGCGCAAGTATTTACTCTACGTTCTTACTGGCCATTCACACAGAACATGTCTTTGCATCTAAAACCATGAGACACAGTGCTCAGGAATGGTTTTTTTTAAAAGCGCAGCACAGAATGCCTACTCTCCGACATGTTGCTGTCAAATACAAAAGTTGCCTTGCCAACCTACTACTGTAGACAAAAGCTTGCAATGCTTGCTCCTCCTCCAGGTCTTCTGATTGCAGGGTTCGTACGGTCATGAAAAACCTGGAAAAGTCATGGAATTTTAAAACGGCAATTTCCAGGCCTGGAAAAGTTTTGGAAAAATAAATAGGCCTAAACCCAGAAGGTTTTGGAAAAGTCATGGAAATCTATTTCACAAAACTCTGTATAATAGAATTATGTTTAATCAGGTCCTGAATTTTGGTGTGTGATTGCGCATAGGCTATATCGCATAGTTTTACTCATTCCCGCAGCTTTTGACTTAAAAATGATGGATATTCACACATTTATTCAATAGCCTATAGCTTATAGGTTTGATGAGTAAATAAATCCACACGGATTATCAGATCAAATCAGTCTTTTGAAAACGGCGTGAATGATTCAGCTGTACCGCGTCTTCTCTCTTTGACTTTCTCTTAAAACGGCTTCACATCAGTGCATCTCGTCTGCACTAAAGAGCCGCTGCACACTGCGATACAAGACTTTCGCTCGCGTTTCGGTACAGTTGACAGAATTGTCACTTGCCTAATCAGGTCATTGTTGCATCGTCACAAAAATTTATTATTTATTTGCACGTCTTTTTAAGCCATTCCGTACTCGCGCGCTCCAGAGGTGGTGCGCAGTCACATCCAAAGCGTATATAAAGCTGCCTTGCGAGTACCAAATTGAGTTTGGTACCAAACAAGCTCAGTAGAACCCTGCACGGGCCTCAATTATATGCCCTAGTCCAGCCCTTGTCCAACAGCGTATCAGAATTACCGGCCCGAGTCTGACTGGAGGCCGTGTCTTTTTTCTCTCTTCCCCATTACACAGCTGCTGTTGTAGCCATTAAAATAGTTCAGTTTCGTTTTAATGGCAAAGTGGTTATATTTATTTTCGTTTCTTTATTACGTTAATTTAGAAATATGTTTGGAACATTTTTTTGTTTGTTAAATTCAAGTTTTTGTTTTTTAAAGTAACGACCAAGCGGACAGCGGCAGACAGTGAGTTACTCATAGCCTATGCTTGATCAATTTAGCCTTCTCAAATCATCACCACTTGACTAAAATAAAATCTATATATAAAATATGTAAAAAAGCATATCACAATGTTAGTTTAAACGGTTAACCTAGATAAATGTGTGCTATTAGGCGCGTATCCAGTCGTTTGTGCGGAGAGTGGAAGCTGAAGCGCGCTTTGCAGGACATGCAGCGTGATCACTTGCATTTTTTTCTTATAACAGTGGAAACCAGAGCCAATCCTCCCTATACGCAAAATACGCAAGCTGAGTAGGGCCCCCGAAACACCAGGGGGCCCACTTGCTCTCAAAGATGATTTAATTTTAGTTTCGTTTTTGAATTTGGTCAGCGGTTATGAAAACATGAATGATCATTTATTTTAATGCGGTGCGTTGTCGCCCTTTCTACATAAAAATCAGTCAAATCATGTAATGTGAATGTCGTACGGTCTTGCTCGAGACTAAAAAAACAAGTTGAAAGCATACCGAGCCGCGGAAGAGACACTGTTTCTCAAGTGCTTTCCGCGAGTGCGATTCAAGACAGAGTGAAACACGGACAAATGTGACCCTGGACCACAAAACCAGTCACAAGTCAATTTCTGAATGAGCTGAATAGATAAGCTTTCCGTTGATGTATGGTTTGTTAGGATAGGACAATATTTGGCCGAGATACAACTATTTGAAAATCTGGCCTTTAAAGTTGTCCGAATGAAGTTCTTAGCAATACATATTACTAATCAAAAATTAAGTTTTGATATATTTACGGTAGGAAATTTGACATTTGAACATGATCTTCACTTAATATCCTAATGATTTTTGGCATAAAAGAAAAATCGATAATTTTGACCCATACAATGTTTTTTTGGCTATTGCTACATATATACCCCAGCGACTTAAGACTGGTTTTGTGGTCCAGGGTCACAAATGCGTTTCATTCATTCGTTCATAACCACTCATACCCCACAATACCCCAACACCAAAATTACGTTGGTTAGAGGTTCTGAATTTCGGTTTCAATTTCTTTTCGATTAGTCATCTAGCCCTAGGATAAAGTGCAGCATAGTTTGAAATCAAGAGTTTAAAGTTTGTCGATCGGGCATGTCCAGTGAAGCTGAACTCTCCACCTTCCAGCATTCAATTCGCACGGACCAACCATCACGCGATCATGCAGGATACAAATGCACACTTTATAAGATCTCACAGCTGGATCTGCAAGTCTGCAAGCTTTGTGAAATTAAATGTTTATTATACATTCAAAGATCTGTTTAAATGATATAAATGCATATTTGCTGAATGCTGATGGTAAATGAGAAGGTATTATGTTTGCCTTTCTATTACTAATAATATAAAAGCAATCGTTATAATACTTTTGTATACCTTTTAATTCCTTTGTTTAAAATTCTATCTGATTTTAAGACAGACTTCTATCCCTATTGGAAAGAACTGTTAAACTGTGGCAGCAAACAATGAAGAGGGAGAATGTGAGCCCTGTGCTCAGGTGCTGCCGTTCTCAGCGCTGTCAAAATAAAAGTCCCACCTCAAACACATCGGCCAAACAGAAAAACATATCGGCCAATGCTTATGGGTTCCAAACCCATAAGACCTCAGTTCATCTTCAGAACACAAAAGAAGATATTTTTGATGAAATCCGAGAGCTTTCGGAGCCTGCATAGACAGCAATGCAACACAACTGACACGTTCATTAAAATAGTCCATGTGACACCAGTGGTTCAACCTTAATTTTATGAAGCTACGAGAATACTTTTTCTGCGTGCATTCCTCTGCTTGCAAACAAGGAACATGGAAGAGAAGAATTGTTGAATAAAGCTGTCATTAATTTAAATCAGTGGTTACCAGACTCGGTCCTGGAGGGCCGGTGTTCTGTAGAGTTTAGCTCCAACGTGCCTCAACCCCCTGCCTATAAACCTAGTAAGACCTTAGCTGTGTCCGAAATCGCTTACTCGTTCACTCATTCACTAATCCCTATATAGTGTGTGGCAGTTGAGGGGACTATATCAGAAAGGAGTGAACGAAATATGTGAACGGATTCGGACGGTGACGTATACACTGCACGTGAGACTTGGAGCTGTTGCATAAACATCTTCATCACATATGTACTTTGATATTACATGTAAATAATATTAATAGCAATAACACTCAAAATTACTTTATTGTAATTATACATACCTCCGCGTCAGCTTTGTGGTTTCATTGATGGTATATTATTAATGTGTTTTGTAATGCTTTTATGTTCATAATCATAGGCTACTATTAAAATACTGAGAACAAAAATAAACACACATTAACACATGTTCATAATTTTATGTATTTATTATTTTTAGTATCTTGAAACTCTCCCGAGCAGCGTTTTGAGCTCAGATAAGATAATG
>NW_015651557.1:932401-937609 GCF_001515625.1 Sinocyclocheilus rhinocerous | reverse complement strand
GTTCATAATTTTATGTATTTATTATTTTTAGTATCTTGAAACTCTCCCGAGCAGCGTTTTGAGCTCAGATAAGATAATGTCGTAGAGCGCCCTCAGGCGACCGTTAATTTTACATCAGAATGAATACGCTACCTACAGGTGATTAACGAACATTTTTAAATTAACCACCAAATTATCATCATTTTTGTAAGTTAACAACGATGCCACCTCAGTAAATTAGTAAAATAATAAACAGAGCTATTGCCTACATAATATATTTTAATATAAATAATGTATGAAATAAACGTTAAAGCAGAAATAAGAAAGATGTAAACAGCATTTCTCATTCAAACTCGCTCGCTCCCGCTCTCTCTTCCAGCTCGTCGCTACTCCGCATTGGATTGTGGGAAATAGTGCTTCAGCGAGTGTACATCGGTTGTACACTCGAAATCAGAATGCATTGTGGGTAAAAAGTAGTGAACGAATGTAGGGAATGAAGTAGTTCACTCAGAATTCGGACAGCACTACAAAATGACTGACACCCGATATAGTGCACTATATAGTGGATAGGGAGTGGTTTCAGACACAGCTCTTGATTAGCTGGTTCAGGTGTGTTTGATTAGGGTTGGAGCTAAACTCTGCAGGACACTAGCCCTCCAGGACCAAGTTTGGTGACCCCTAATTTAAATGAACTAGTGAGAGTGTGAAAAATGACTTAAGGGAGTTGACTTTCTAAAAAGTCTACAGTGCCAAAATGCCCATGCAGTGGCTATGGAAGAAACACACAAACTAACATATTGCCCAGCCCTACATTTCAGCCCTCAGAGACTTACTATTTGAACGCAATGACGCGTGTCAGTCTGGGACTTGCTTTACGGAAGCACCAATGAATTTGCTTTTTTTTTTTTTACCATCAGTAGTGCCAAAATACTTCAGTTGTTCATACTTAAAGTTTTGAAGTGTTTAGTTAGCACAGACCCAGGTTATGATCGTTTCACTTTCCTGCTCGGCCTGCAATCAAGAAGGCGGCAACTAATTGCTCAGGTCATTAAAATGCATTCTCATTATGTGGAACTGTGAGAATTCTCTAAGGACTGTTGTGCAAGCCGAGAGTAGAAGGAAATATATCAAGAAGAGGACAGACAGACAGTCACACACTACCTACTGGATGGAGCTCAAATTGACATTCCAAAAATTCTGTGGGGAAAAATCAGCAAACCCTGCAGGCACGACCTCGGTTTGGCAGTGTCTGATTATGACTCTCAGTATTGGAGTAATTTCTTGATTGTGCCGCAGTGCAATATCACCATGCACAAACCAGGGAAAATATGTTACACAATTTAGAATATGACAGATCTGGTGCAAACACGTCGCTTATAAATGATGTACTATCTAGGGTTGTCAGGATACTCTAATCACAGACATGCTTAAGTGTCTCAACACCATTCAATCAGCTGTTTCTTATACTGAATGTGACGTATTCTGCTGTTAAATTAATTCTTTACAGTTTACTCAAAGATTATTAATATTAATACAATTTACATGCGTACAGACAATTTTAACTTATGTTAAGAAAGTAAGAAATTAAATCTTAGTAAAGCAATTTTATACCATGCTCACTGCATTTATCACAATAGTTATTTTTGCTGGAGACAAAATAACCATAATCTAGTGAATTGTATTACTTTTCATTTGCAAATTTCTCTTTTTATTTGGAACTTGATGGATGCAAACCGAAAGATCGGATTTTCTAATAATAAGTCTAGCATCAGTGCAAACTATGATGTTTGTCTTGTGCAGTGTGAAGCGTTGCAGACCTTGTTTATTTATTGTTTTAAGTTACTGCTGGCATAACTTTGTTTAAAATATGAGCAAATAATATTAGTACTGTACATCAAGTGGCAGCTATGCTAGTGCTGTTTTCATAATACTACCATTTGAAAACTGCTCTTCCTCTGGTTAGTTTAATTATAATTTTGTTTCTGTCGATACCTAAGCTACAGATGTAGCACAGCTGACATTAATACTGTAATTAATTGTTTTGCAATTCAAAAGAAATGTTAATACCATTAATGAATTAAATAAAGTACATATACAATTATTCACCCATTAGAAAAAGCTGCTTAACTGCACATTTTTACTTTTCACAGTTAAAGGCGACTGTTTTGGAGAGACAGTTTTTACTATTTAAGACTTACTAGGATTTAATATTTTTCTTACTTTCATATACTGTTTTCACCAACTTGGAAACGAACAATACGTATGTCTAAAATGCATATAAAATGCACTTTGTATATGTCAGTTCCTTCCTAACCATACGCACCACAGGTTTGTCCGGATCATTGCTGGGAAAGAATTATAGCGACTTGATCTTTATGAACTCTAATTGAATACTGCTGGTTTATGAAAACGGATGTTTTCACAATATCACCAAAAACCTTACACAGTCCTCGTATTGATAAGCATTTGTAACTCACAGGGAGAAACAAATGTTTAAATGACGCAATTCCTTGTCTTGTTGCTTATTTTACCTGAATTGCAGTCACAGAGTAAGTGATTTCGGCTGACATCAAATGTCCAGCCTGCCTCTTTGGTTTATAACCAGTGTCATCTTTCTAGTGACCCTTCTAGTCGAACCACAGACCTAACTTTAGGTCAGACTTGTTGGCCTTGAGAATACAAGCATTCTTGAGAGCTAAACGTGGGGCCTGGTGTTACAGTATTCTGAAACCTGAAACCCTTATTGCAATCAGTGTAGTTCTTTACATGGGTGGGAAGGTATTACTCATTTGTAACAGCGTATTTCTTCGCTCTGAATAACCTGTCAATCAGCTGACAAATGGCTTAATGTGTTCATGCAGATGGGAGCTAAATATGGCAGTGTGTGGGATGTTGGCTAACCTGTGAGACAGTTCTGGTTACACAACAAGGTGTCAGGGATATGTCAGGGAATACCAAAAGCAGATCATCAAAGAGGTAAACCAACACAATGAAGCTGTATCGGGAGAGTGAAATCGCTGCAACAGTTGTTGATGACCAGTGTCTTCATGACACTATGCCACCAATGATTATTAGCTGTCCTGAGCATCTCCTGCCAGCTAATTGGTAGTGTTAACCTCAGATAACGTCATATTGAACGCTAAAGGCTGGGTTAATCTACATGCATTTTTAAGTCTAAAGAGATTTTAAAGACCCCCTGTGGTGAAAATCAAGTTTTTAACCTTGTTTAAATGTCTGTCTGTCTGGTGTTTTTAAAATGCTTAAAGACAAACTATGTGCTAATTCATCAGTCAACACCATTGTTGAGCATTTTCTCCTTAAAACTGCGAATAGAAAAAATAGAAAGCTAGTGTTTGTTGTTTTTGTTTTTTTTTTAAATAAAAAAGAAGATAAATATAAATAAAGTATAATTAAAATAGAATAGAAAGTGCTAGAGTTAGAGGGTCAAATAAAGGTGGAACAGATGTGTTTTTAGTCGTTTCTTGAAGATGGCTATGGACTCAGACTTTTCACCCACTGGTCATAGGTTTCTATTTACAACATGTTTTTGCAGCATTGAGCAGTGTAGCCAATCACAGACGTATCTGTTGATTTCTTGAACACAGTGGTCAATCAGAGCTCTTTAAGTTAGAATCCACTCACCGCTCAAACCGCTGGAGTTTTGTTCAGTGCTGAGTTATACAAGCTTGCGAATCCTCTCATATATACGGGTCAATATCACCATAGAGTGCCTTTCAACCCTCACAATATTCAAAAATGTAGGTTTTAATTTCCCATTCGCTATCATATCATAAATAGTAGGCACTCAAGTACTATGGAGCTTCAATTAGCATATTAGCTTACAATAAACTGTGACTAGCTAAATAGTTAGTCTGGTTGTTGAAGAGAATTTGGTATATTTAAACTTACATATTTTGAAAATACTGTATTCTAATCATTTCCGGCATATTTTATGCCGACAGGATGGACATGTTAAGCTTTGGCAAAGCAAGTAAGCAAACTCATACGAAGAAAATTTGTCAGTTGAAAAGTTACTAACTTACTCACCAATGCGATTCGATTTTTTGCCCAGCCCTACCTCAGCCGTTGAAATTCACGCCACTGAAAAGACAAAAAATCTGTTGTCCTGATGTCACTAAATGGGTTGGCCTTTTCTTAAAGGGGCGGATTCCCCATTACGACAGGGTGGACAACCATTCAAGGGACATGGACAAACTCTTCTTTTTTATTAAATAAAAATATAGTTTTTATTACCAAATGATCAATATTTTCTGAAAGGTATGATGTCCCTTTCTTAAACAGGGTTATTTGTTTGCTTTCAAATTATAAATACGTAAAAGATTTTATGTAAACCATGTGTTTTTAAAGAAACTCATACAATTCTCACATGTATTTTTTCTTATTTGGAGAAAACTGTGCTATTTGGATGCAGTTTTTTGTTTGCATTTGTTATTGCCCCCACACCTAGCTATTGTCCACCCTATCGAGTCTAAGTGGCCGACAGGGTGGACATTTTGGAGCAACGACAGGGTGGACATTTTGTGCTTCAATTAGCATATTAGCTTACAATTGATCAATACACTCAAATTGAGTAATCTCTTATTTAACAAAATATTAATAGGAGAAAATTTTTTATTTTATGATTTGACCATATTCTACTATCATTCAAAATTAATGAGCAGTGCATGGGACATAGCAAAATAGCATGCATCCTCTTACTCAAAACTAAACAAAATCTAGAAAATGTATCCAAAGAGCCAAGTAATGATTTTGTTATGAATATAAAAACTTAGCCTAATATAACACACCCTTTCATAGTCATGTTTATGTTATCATGGCAAATGAGTTATTTATGTACAGGACACCAAAAGGCACCCTACAGTGATATTGACCCATACACACACATACATTTAGTCATTTACATTTACATGTAGTCATTTTGCAGACGCTTTTATCCAAAGCGACAATTCGGGGAATACATAAAGCGATTCTTCTTAAAGAGGCAAACAGACACAGGAAGTGCTCTTAATACCAAGTTTCAGGTATTTGTTCAAATAAGAACAAACTATAAAGGGAAGGAATAAATAATGAGAAAGACAATTTTTATTTTTTATTTAGGATGAAGTCAAGTAGTGTCGAAAGAGATGAGTTTTCAGCTGTCGCATGAAAATTGTCAGGGATTCAGCATTCCGGATAGGGGTGGGAAGATCATTCCACCAGCCAGGAATG
>NW_015651557.1:893444-929512 GCF_001515625.1 Sinocyclocheilus rhinocerous | reverse complement strand
CCACTGAAGAGACAAAAAATCTGTTGTCCTGATGTCACTAAAGGGGATGGCCTTTTCTTAAAGGGGCGGATTCCCCATTACGACAGGGTGGACAACCATTCAAGGGACATGGACAAACTCTTCTTTTTTATTAAATAAAAATATAGTTTTTATTACCAAATGATCAATACACTCAAATTGAGTAATCTCAAAATATTAAAAATATTAATAGGAGAAAATTTTTTATTTTATGATTTGACCATATTCTACTATCATTCAAGCAGTGCATGCAGTGCATGGGAGAATATAAAAACTTAGCCTAATATAACACACCCTTTCATAGTCATGTTTATGTTATCATGGCAAATGAGTTATTTATGTACAGGACACCAAAAGGCACCCTACAGTGATATTGACCCATACACACACATACATTTAGTCATTTACATTTACATTTAGTCATTTTGCAGACGCTTTTATCCAAAGCGACAATTCGGGGAATACATAAAGCGATTCTTCTTAAAGAGGCAAACAGACACAGGAAGTGCTCTTAATACCAAGTTTCAGGTATTTGTTCAAATAAGAACAAACTATAAAGGGAAGGAATAAATAATGAGAAAGACAAAGTTTTATTTTTAAAACTGTTTGGCTTTTGGCTGATAGCTATGATTTTCAGGAATGGAATTTTGAGGAAAAACGGGTTTAAAGTGAGGCAATGAAAATAGAAACACAACAGTCAAAGTACAAAAGTATCACAAGTAAAAGTCACTTTACTGTGGTAAAAAAATTATTTTAGTCACTGTACATGATGTAAAAGATACAAAATGACCCAAAGGAACACAGAACACTTGCAAACATTTGAACATTAAGTGTAGCCTATGTCTGTTCATAAAACATCACAGATTACAGCATGCAGGCTATCTCGAATTCTTCTCCTGTTGTACTTTGGACTTATTGCTGGACTTAATACATAACCAGACACAGTTTGGGGTTGTAAACTTGTAGTTTTGTGTTCTAAACTTGTAGTTTTATTTCGTGCTGTCTAGGGCTGTCGCGATAACCGCAATATCGCAATACCGCGCTATTGACGAGCAAACCGCAGAGGAATGCAAGAACCGCAGCAACCGCGATTTTTGCGTTTTATTTTTTCGTAAGGTTATGCCCTTCTCGTTTTACACTTCATGCATGTGGACTGAATATTAAACAAGTTGATTTGCACTTAACAAGCCTAAACAGACAGTGAATGAGAGAGAGATCGACTGAGCGCGTGCGATTACTTGCGTCTGTCCTCCAGGCAGAGTCATATATATTTGTGAAAATAGGTTGTCATCTCCAAGGAAAGCGAAATCTCTGTCTTGGCTTCGACGCATAGCTGGTCAGCTGAGCCTTCTAAAGTGGCGCTCAAAGTTTCACTTCCTGTTTCAACGCTATTTGGTTTCGGTTTCATTGTCTTCTGAATATGACCTCGTTAGTTATATCGTAACACATACACACACAAATTATATATATATATATATATATATATATGGCGGTAATACCGCATACCGCGCTATTGAGCCACTCAAAATTACCACAAGGGAAATTCCCTCACCGCGACAGCCCTAATGCTGTCCCGATTTGAACTAAATGAAAGTAATGCATATGAAAATGGTGCTGGGGGCCCTTTAAGAATGAGAGCTGTGTCAGGAGCTCTATACTGCATCATTACACAAACAGACTAACGTTTCCCTGAAGAGGACAGTTTTCCGTTGTTATATAACATATAACAGACTGTCATTGGACTCCTCCTCTTTAGTAACTTCATCATCCGATCCTTCATCTCTGGATGTGAAATAGTCCATTATAACATCATTTGGGAACTGACATCACCAAGATTGAGCAGATTTAGATGAGCAAGATCGTTTAAGTGAGCAGCTACTAAAGACTGCGTTGTTCTCTTGCGCTCTGCCATCTCACGATATTAAAATATAAATAAATAAAAAAACTTTGCGTGCCGTAGGTTACACAGGAGTGGCGGGAAATGTGCATTGATGCACCTTTATTATATATGTTACGTGGTTTATTTTGATAGGTTAACTGTTTTTGTGGTGTTAAGAAAAAGCACCTCCGCAGCACGTTCTTAACATAAGAGAAAGAGACAGTATTTTCTGCTTGCTGCAATAAATCGCTTTTTTTCTGCACTAAACAAGTGAATTTTGCCAAGATATTTTCAGAGATGATAGACAAGATGTTATAGAATAATAATTGACTGAAAACCTAATTTTGACATCCGACATCCAACGGGTTTTTCCAGATCACATCACATATATGTATATATACAGTGGGGCAAAAAAGTATTTAGTCAGCCACCAATTGTGCAAGTTCTCCCACTTAAAAAGATGAGAGAGGCCTGTAATTTTCATCATAGGTATACCTCAACTATGAGAGACAAATATATATATATATATGTGTGTGTTTTTGTAGTTTACACATAGATTATAATGGCATTATTTAAAAAATTTAGTGTTTTCAGGCCCCCAAAACACCCTTGTCATGTAAATGAATGGCCAAAATGCATAAAACATTTTTAGTTAAAAATGGTGTAGTGTAAAATGTGCTCATTTAATTACTAGTTGGTGGCCACTTGATGTCCAATGTCAAATCTGGGTCTTGAAGCAAAACTTCTCAGTTTACGTATGTAATCATTGTTCCCTGAGCAGAACAAGACACTTTGTCCTCTAGCGGTCACTATGAGGAATGCCTTCAGTGTGATCGGTGTCTGAAGCATACATCTAAACACGACAATAACATTGGCTGGCGACAGCCTATGACATCATTACCGGCGCGACCACAGTATAAAAGGGCACCGGGAGAGCACGTCATCCGCTTCTTCGTCTGAAGCTTGTGTCCGAAGCATGGCAAGACATCTAGAGGACGCAGTGTCTCTTTCCTTTCTCAGGGTACCATGGTTCCATACGTAACCCGAGACGTTTCCTTCCGAGGGAACATCGAACTGCATCCTCTAGTGGTCGCTATGGGGAACGGTATACCCATGCCGCCATGCTGAGGGGAGTGCATGCCAAGCACCACGGCGAGCACTAAGTACCAACTCTACCAAGCCATGGGAGTTGCCCCTGAGACGCCTTGACGGCTGTTAGTGACATTATCCCCTTCGGCCAAAGGCCTGAGCTGCATACCCTAAAAAAACTTACCTGTTAAGGGCTGGGATGAAAAGCCTGAACCCAGGGCAGGGCAATCAGTTTCTAACCTTTACATAATGTGTTTTTTCTGGATTTTTTTGTTGATATTCTGTCTCTATCTGTTATAATGACATAAAACATAAAAATGATAGACCCTTCATTTCTTTGTAAGTGGGCAAACTTACAAAATCAGCAGGGGATCAAATAAATATTTTCCCCACTGTACCATGCAGGATTTTAGAAAGTGTGCAGGATGCTTAGCGTGCACACTTACCACAATGTGGATTTCAGAAAGTGCACAGAAGCTCAGCGTGTGCACTCACCATAATATGGATTTCAGAAACACCATTCCTAAGGGGTAAATGAGGCTGTTACTTAGACAGACCTAGGAACCCTGCGTGACTGTGGCCCGCTCAAGGGAGCAGTTACTTAATTCAGCGGGAGTCCTCGTGCTCAGAGTGCATTGACAAAGGTGTATCTCATAGAAAAACCCTCCATGTGAGGGAAACACCGCCATCTCAACCATAGTCACAGAACAGGCTCCGGAGCATGTGGTCATACATAACTAGAAGGGGCGTAGCATCCAGCTCTCAGACCGAGAGGGGAACACCAACACTCGAATTGGAAGTAGTGTGCTCATAGATAACCCTCTAGAGTGAGGGGAGCACTAAAAGCTCAACCACAAGAGCAGCATATCTGGGAGGCAGAAAGACCTAACAACCTGGTGTTGCTGACTCACGGAGCTCTGAGGCGGAGAACTCGAATCTCAGGCAGAGAGGAAACTCAGACGCCCAGAAGGGAGTGGCGTGCTCACAAGTGACCCTCTATAGTGAAGGGAACACTGCTAGCTCGACCAAAAAGCAGCCCACCAGGGAGGCAGAAGGTGGCCCAGCAACCTAGCATGACTGCTGACTGGAGCTCAATGGAGTGGAGGCCCAACTCTCAGAAATAGCAGAGGAACTCGGGTGCTCAATTTGGGAGCGGCGTGCTCATAGGTGACCCTCTAAGGTGAGGGAAGCACTCCTAAGCTCAACCAATCAATGAGAGCAGCCTTACAGGGAGGCAGAGAGAGGCCTAGCAACCTGAGGCTGCTGCTCAATGGAGCTCCAAGGAGTGGAGGACCCGATGAGAGGAGACCTCAGACACTCAATTGGGAGAGGCATGCCCAAAGGTAACCCTTTAAAGTGAGGGGAGCACTGCTAAGCTCAACCAACAAAGAGAGCAGCCTTACAGGGAGGCAGAGAGAGGCCTAGCAACCTGAGGCTGCTGCTCAATGGAGCTCCAAGGAGTGGAGGACCTGATGAGAGGAGGCCTCAGACGCACAATTGGGAGCGGCATGCTCAATGGAAACCCTCCGAGGTGAGGGGAGCACTGCTAGGCTCAGCCAAATAGGGGCAACTTATCAGGGAGGCAGCAAGCGGCCAAACCACCTGATGTCGATGTGATGGAGTTCAAAGAGTGGAGGGCTCGACCCTTAGCAAAGAGAGGGGAACCCAGCTCGAAGTGATCATTAGCCCAGGGGCAAAGTACCTAGCTCTTAAGTAGAGAGGAGGACTCACATAATCTGCCCAGGACCGGCAAGCTCATAAAAGACCCTCCCGCAGTGAGGGGAGCACGACCATGTCCGGGGAGCAGATTGATCGCAAATGGGACATCAGAAATGGGATCCAGCTAAGAGGGGATCACACATTCCAACAGGGAACAACAGGGTCCCAGCATAGAGGCAACTGACCAAGGAGGTGACAGGGATGGGCCTAACAGCACAGTATTGTTACATATGGAGTTCTCGGGAGCAGCGCTCTCGGCTCTCAAGCTGAGGCGGGCCCTCAAAGCACAAACTGGGAGTGATAGGCTCATAGCTAACTCTCACAGTGAGGGAGCACTTCCTAGCTCGACTAGAAGGCAGCGCTAGATTAGAAGGGACAGTCTAGCAGGGCCCAATGAGAGACTGTCAACTAATGCAGCTGAGCGCAGTCTTATACTCTCTCGTCTTATAATCTCGATAGAGAGCATGGGTCCCGTTTAACCAGACCCAAAGAGAACCTGTAGAGGAAACGGGCCCCAATAACCCATTCATGCATACTGCTCCTCAGAGCCGAAGCACTCAGGAAGTGTTTCCACAGAAACACATCTCACTCAGGGAATGCAGTGTACTCAAGACCACTCCGCGAAGGGGCGATTCACTGGTTCAACCATAAGGGCAGTGTGACAGGGAGGTCCCGTGGGCCTGACCATCTATCGAACTGCAGAGTGAAGTTAAGGAGTGTTAAGCCACTCAACGCCTCAGCGCGAGGAGCTCTCGCTCAGAGAGCGTGCATGATGGTTGAGAGGATGACTAGGAGTGAGAGGAGGGCTATCATCCAGCCTGGATCCAGTACCGACGGGTGAGACCATCACCACAATCGGTCAACAGCGAGCGGTTTCTTACTTCAGCAGGGGAGGTGCTCGCAGCGGTCCTAACCCTAAAACAAAGTCAGAAAAACAGGGACAGGTCCCAAGTAGTGCTGCGGAGAAAACTAATTAGTGAATTCACTTAAAACTTGCAATAGAGTAGATGAAATGGATCGTACTCGCCAACCACGGCTCCCGCGCATGACTCAATTTCACAGATATAATCTGAAGGCGAAGTCCGAAGAGCGCTTGGGTCCGTACCATCAGTAGGTAGTTCTATGAGACATAGAAACTAACCAAAACATCATAGGTCCAGCATAAGAGACTGTAATGTGAGCACAGGAGTCTCCTACCTAACCTCGGTCAGGTGGGTGGCTTTAGGGGAATTAAGGGGAGGAAGATGAGAGCAGATGTTAATACTCTCAGAGGGAGGTGAGAAGATGGCTCAGGTTTTACTCTGGTCCGGACGAGACCGTTGAGAATGCCTCGTCTGGATCATCTCCCTCTAATCTTGCCTGTTACCCTTTGACTCACACCTCCTTTGAGCCCTACCCGAAGGCGGGGGAGGGGCGTGAGCCTCGACACCTTGACCCATAGATCGAGACGGGCCAGGACCTCTTTGTTGTTCGGGCTCAGATCTGGACCTTCATGGAATGAAAGATTTAAAGGCAGCTGTCTTGGCCTCCTTAAACTTCTCGACCACCGTCTCGACAGAAGTACCGAAAAGCTCAGAAGTGGAAACTGGTGCAAGGAGACAGCCCTTCTCATTTGTCCCAATATCTGCCAGGTTCACCCACAGACGCCACTTTCTTGGCCCGCTTCTACGGCAAGTCAAGCCTCGCCGTGGCACGTTCCATAACCTCAAGCAACTCAGCGTACACAGGGCAGGAGGAATGAGAGGACTCAGTCTCAACTTCTTCGTCCTCGTCTGACATCTCCTGCTCTTCCTGGCTTGGAGCCAGCAGAGCACTAGCCACTGGATCAGACGATGAAAGAGAAAGACCCTTTTTCAACTCATCAGCCAGGTCCACCTGCGATCCCCATGAGCTCATTTTCCTCCGTGCCTCAGCAGCGGCGGGTCCTGAACCACGGGGGGCTGATGGATGTCCCTCTTTCCTCGAAAAGAGAGACAAACGAGAGCAGAACTTTTTCATCAGAAAACGCTCACAATGCACGCAGATTGCCCCCTCGAGGACATTACGCACGTGCTCTTGGCCCAAACAAAATATGCAAAGGAGCACACACTTCTTAAACACCTTACTAGTGCTCGCCAAAGTAAAGAAGAAAAATCATTCTTACCGCAATGCACGCTTCAAACAAAACAGTCCTGAAGACGAAGAAGAGGATGACGTGTTCTCCCGGCGCCCTTTTATACTGTGGTCATGCCGGTAATGACGTCATAGGCTGTTGCCGGCCAATGTTATTGTCATGTTTAGATGTATGTGTAGCGTCTGCGTAGAATCATGCATGATCTTTGGGGTTTTATGGCTTAAGAGACCCTTTTAGCCTTTGACATTTGCATATAAATTACAGTCCTGGTCACAGACTTTACGTTTATATGGGGGCTAAATTGCCAAATGGTTCCTCACTATCATCTCCCCATCTGATTTCAAACACTTTCCAAAGAGATGTAAATGACCCCGATGCCAGGCACCGATGGGCCTGGCTGACCAAGCAAACTAACACACACACACAATCTTCCTCTTGAGTTTTATTTTCCGGCAGTTTTTATCTTCAAGTAACTTCGAGTCGCTGTGGACTTTTCCTATCTTCAGAAGAACTAGAAGTAAACTTCCATCTCACTCCTAACGAACTCATCAAAGACCTCCGTTGTCTACCGCATCAGGACTCTTGTTCAGCAATCGAAGCCAATGCAAGTAACCGTTTACAATTCTTTAGATGCGTGTTTAAGTTTCAGCCCCTTTTAAGGTGATTTTTGATTCTCTGATGATTCTCGAAGGTTGTGTTTAAAATTGATGTGAAATACTGCCATCCTTTTACTTTTCTCTTTCTTTTCCTTACTTTGTTTCATTCTGTATGTGTTTTGCTTAGTTAGTTATATGTTAGATATAGTTTCATTTATTAAATCCCTTATATTCACAACTGATTGTCTCTGTTTGCTGCTCACAATTCGAAGTCAATGAATGTTTTGAACCCTTGCTACATATGTTAAATTACTGCTAGCACTGCATAAAGAAGGACAGTTATTCTCCTTGGCCAGGAAAATAATCTTTCCTTGAATTGATAAATGATTATATTGTCTGCTCGGTGGACGGACAGATCAAATAATTGTAATATTGATTCTGCTACAGTTAATTCGAAGATATAATCTAAATATTTATTATTAATCATAACCAGTTATAATTAGTCATAAATATTTCCCTGTTGAGCTGATTTACTACATATGCTTCAAACACTGGTCACCCTGAAGGCGTTCCCCATAGCGACCGCTAGAGGACACAGTTCGATGTTCCCTCGGAAGGGAACCAGCTTCTAACTAAATATTTGGATTTTATAAGTAGCCTATATATGTGGATGATTGGACAGAAGTTATCTATAATGTTTTATTTTATTTGAAATGTCTAAAACTCTCTTTGTTTTTGTGTTCTAGCTCTTTGGCCAGGCCTGAAGTGAGCAGCTCCAGTCCATCAGGATCAGTCAAGCCCAGCGGAAACACCCATAAGATCTGCCTGGTGTGCTCCGATGAGGCCTCTGGATGTCATTATGGGGTGCTCACCTGTGGCAGCTGCAAGGTTTTCTTCAAAAGAGCTGTGGAGGGTGAGCCTGCAGGACACACATACCCCTTCATGCTCCTGTTTTGACAGTAGGGCTGACTCAGTGGAACGCACTGGGCTGATAAATGCTTTGAATCTCATTTCATTAAGCAGTGAATAACAAAGGAATCACATTTACTTTCAAGGTTGTCTTGTCGAATACATTTTAAGTAACGTTTGATGGCAGATAAAATGCTGGGATATAGCCACCCAGAACTGAGTTTTACTTTAGTCCATGTCTGTTAGGTCACATTAAAAGTGTGATTTATTTTTGGAATGTCTCTTCAAATTTACAGACGAGCCCTTACTATGTTCTATGTATTATATGTACTATGTATGCCTCAACCTCCCGTTTCAACAGGAAATACATCAAACAGGAAGGACAACTATTAATAGTAATTTTATGGTAGCAAATAAGTTTAGAAGAAAATTGCTGAAATTAATTGAAAAAAAACAAAAAACATTTATTTCATGCAATATTTAATAACAGAAAATGTACACTGTAGAATTTCAAATTAATAATTCAGATAGTCAGCCAATAATCGTAAAATGGCTATATTGACTTGATTTAATCATATTTACTTATATATTGCTGTTATTAATTCCGATATCCCCAATAGGTGGATTTATTATTGTGATCATAATGTAAATCACTCAATATGTGGTCAAAAGTAGACATTTTTTGCTTGTGTTTACAGTTTTTCTCAATCGATTTGACACATTTCTCTAAACTCAGGTCACTGTTCTCAAAACAGTTAACACAGTGAGCTAAACAGATTGTACGCTTTCATTAATTTCATACAAATTACAAATCATGCAAATACTTTTCTCAAAACAGTGTGCACAAAACTCTCAACGATCGCGTAAGCTCCAGGGGAAGCTCCTTAAGTTCGGCCATCCTACACAGACGTGACTGACCGTTCGCTCGCGCCAACACGAGGAGGAGGGTGGTGCTACTCTCTACACTGCACTCAACTTGAGGGATTCCTACACTTTCAGTCTTTGAGGAGACATGAAAAACAGTGCATACCGCAGGAACGGTATAACGGAAAATATTAGCGGTTTTGAAACCGTGATATTTTCAAATCGCGGTATACCGTGAAACCGGTAATCGGCCCATGCCTACTCTCAAATGTATTCACAATAGTTCATACAACCAACCAATACTTTAAAATATTTGAAAAAAGGTTTTACACAAATCACAAACATTTATGTATCATTTGTCCAAACACAACAAACAAAACTCTGTAATTTGTCATTCTATCAAATGATATATTTTCGATTGGTAATACTTAAGTCAATATTAAATTAATGAAAGAACTATGAGTTTCTCTTTGAAGTGTATTTTTTAGGTTTGATAACTTGAAAAGTAAAGTAAACTTGAAAGTAACTTGAAAGTAAAGTAATTAGTAATCTGATTATTTTTTTAAATGCAGTAATTAGTAATCAAATTACAATTTTAAAGAAGTAATTAGTAATTTGTAGTGGATTACTTTTTTTGACTAACTTACCCAACACTATACCACTGTTCAGAACTGTGCTAGCTAACCATGTGCTGATTAGCATCGAGCTAGGTTCAAAATTATCTAAAATGGTCACTACCGAAACATTTGGTGGAGTTTCGGTTGTGATATCTTTGTTTTTTGGGTGTTATCCCATAGAATTGTCACTACCGAAACATGTCATCATTGTTTCGGTAGTGACAAAAAGAAACACGTAATCCTCATATTTGGGGGAAATAAACAATATTTTAGTACAGTTATGTAATTTTTTTGTATTTTAGTATATTTTAGTATGCGAGTTAAAATTCTGTAATGTGATGTGGTTGCTACCAAAGCATTACTGTCACTACCGAAAATGTGCTGTCACTACTGAATCATGGGATGTTTTGTCAAAAATAAAGTAAACTGAATTATCAACTAAGATATTTTTTTGGCTCAATGTACATTCAAACTAACAAACCCTTAACTTTGAAATCAGTATGATCAACTTTTTGCCTTTCAATATAACCCTTCTAATTAAATTATTATTACTGTGTTTCGGTAGTGACAAATTTGGGGAGAGGACAAATATTCCAAAACTTTCTGGAAATACAATATGAGAATTAACAGCACAATTACTAGAAATGTGTACCTTGGATATTATACAATTTGCATACATACAATTTGTTTGGAAAAAGACAATTTTATTTAGCAAAAAATGCAATTAACATGTATTTTCATTAGCATATTTCTGCATGTAACACTGGGTATGTTTTATAATCAATAGAGAACACACCAACAGTTTTGATGTTAATATTTATTACTTTTAATAAATGCATTACTAGAAAAAATCGCAGTGCTTCATTTTGCAGTAATGTTGAACTGTTTGGTTAAGATACGTTTGTGTTTAGATAGCTATGTTAATTGTTTTGAGAACAAGTGCATTACATTGGAGAAAAGTGTCAAATCGATTGAGAAAAACGGTAAAAGCATGTTTTGTGTGTTTCTATTTTTTTTCAATACAAATTATATTATTGTAATAATTTGAATGAAAATTGAATCAATTTCTTTGCCCCCCTTTTGCTATAATGGCAGCATAAACTGCCATGTTCAAGCAATGCTGATCCATGTTATTCTGCATGATTTGAGAATGTTCCCAAAGGCATTTCGTGCTTCAGTCAAAGCAGGAACCTTTAGTACAGGGGTGCCCAAACTCGGTCCTGGAGGGCCGGTGTCCTGCAGAGTTTAGCTCCAACCCCAATTAGACACACCTGAACCAGCTAATCAAGCTCTTACTAGGCATACTAGAACCTTCCCAGCAGGTGTGTTAAGGCAAGTTGGAGCTAAACTCTGCAGGACACCGGCCCTCCAGGACCGAGTTTGGGCACCTCTGCTTTAGTACAATTTAGTTCATATGGTCTGACCTAGTATACTAACTGTATATAAATAACTGACCTTGAAAATAGTGCAGAGTCTGAAATATTTCTGATTTGTTTCTTTTCCAAGAAATACAGCTTTGTTTAAATTATATTTTGAATATAATTTTTTCAACCCTCCTGTTTTTTTCCCCTAATAGAATCACAAACACTAGCACTTACAGGGTGATACTTTATTTGGTATCCTTTGAATATTTTTTTGTGTGATCAACTCCATCAATCACAGTTTTCTGAAACCTTAGCAGACAGATGATCAGGTTTGCCTTAATTAGTCACAGAGAAAAACACATTGTCAAAGTGTGGTTTCCTGCAGAGGTGTGACTTTGAGATTAGATATTTCCTAATGTTTGGAGCACAGAATATGTTTAGAAAAAGAGCACGCAGCAGTAAAGCTCATGTGCTTGGCTCCTCGACAGAATTCCCTCCTGTTTTAACACATGCTCCATCCGAATACTGAAACCGAGTCCACCTGCATAATGTTGCTACAATATCCACTCCTTTGGCATCATCTGCCATCCGTTCTCTGTAGAGCAAAACATAGGCATTCAAAAAGTAAAAATCCAGTTCATTTTCGCCACAGTAATTAGATTATATATAATATATATATCTTTCAGAACAGAATATATGTGCTCATAGGTTGAAGAGATGCTGTTTCTGTAGAAGCCATGTACACAATTCAGAGTCTGAGCAATTGCATTAATAGGAAACCATGGAAGATAACCAAAGTCCTGGTGAAGAACTACCCATAATCCACAAATTAGAAAAGTATTTAATTCTAAATATTTTGCCAATGGTTTCTATTCATGAATCAGTGATTCTAAGTCATATTGTACTCTCATTTGATTGTCTTAATCAAAGCAGTGCTTTATGGGATGCATAGTTAATTGCTTCATAAAAGAAGTAAACAGTCTTGTCTTTTTTCTTCAATTCAAAGTTTATGATGTTGTGATTCATTTTGGAGCTGATTGATTTTGATTCAAAGTGATTGAAGTGATTTTTAACTTCAATCAGTCTTTTAACTGAAGTTGAAGGCTGCTAAAAGTGGACTGCTGCACTCTAGAGTGCCAAGAAAATGTCAAATAACAATCCTGATTTAATGAAAATATAACTTTCTGTTGGTACAGATTGGTAATAGTTAAAATGTCCATGTCTGTGTCAGAAGGAACTTTTTTTGTTGTTGTTGGAAATGAACCCTGAGGAATAAGGTATTCTTTAATTTAAGTTTCATTAGTTATATGCTGATGATCAATAAGTAATTTGCATAATGATTTGCATTACCTCCATTTAAGCTCAGTTTTATATCCGCCCATATTCAGTATTCAATATCTTGGCTTGCCTCTATGAATGAAAGAACAAGTTAAAGATCATGGCCAATCATAACAAAGGTAATTTGCATATATAAGTCTTAAAGGTACAGTAGCACAGTGTTAAAAGTGACACAATAAAGTGGCACCTAATCAAAAGTTGTCTTGTCTTTGTAAATCTTTTTAACCAACAAGAATTTTGGTTAATGTTGGCTAAAATTGACAAATCACTTGGTTTATATTTCTGATGTTAAACATCAGATATGATTTGCTGCATTGCACAGTATTTTAGCGTTAAATGTGGAGAGACTAGTTGTGTGCCTGGTTAGGGCACTGTTTAAAGGTCAGAGCGAGGACTTTTAAAATGGCTGTTTTTGTGGTAAAGAAGCTTCGAATTTCAGGGAAAAAATATGTCTCCTTTATGCAAAAATAACAGATATGAATGTGTCTTGTATAGAGGATTTGGTCACACTTTAGTTTGGGGACCAGTTCTTACGATTAACTAACTATTAACTATGACTTTTGCCTCAGTAAATTCCTAATTTGCTGTTTATTAGTAGTTAATAATTAATAGGTAGTTGTTAACTTCAGGTGTGTGGTTGGATTAAGGAATCTATAATATGGTTATGCAAAATAAGGCATTAATGTATTCTTTATAAGTACTAATTAACAGCCAATATGCTAGTGATATGCATGCTAATAAGCAACTTGTTAATAGTGAGAATTAGCCCCTAAATTAAAGTGTTATCAAGGACTTTTTATATTTTAAAATTCATAGTTGCAACCAAACGAATGAAATGAATAGCTTCTGCTAACCAGCTTCACATTTTGTGTCAGCATGAACTGAGCTGTGTTTTCAGCACTTGAAACATTTATATCTGTTATTTTTGTTTTTCTTCCCTGATTTCTTCGGTTGCTCTGGCAATGGTGAAGGATGGAGGGCACGACAAAACACAGATGGTAAATAAATTCACCTTCAATAATGCTTTTGCTTCCAGTTTCATTCGCCCCACAATGCACCTGTGTTAAAATGCATTTTGTCTTTAGTAATAATTCATAGCAGTAACACAGATTCAATGAAGTTCAATCATCGGAGCAGGAAAAAGAAATTACCCACAAACACTGTCAGAAATTAACTAATTTTCTTGAGGGGCAGTATTGCCAGCTGGTCTTGATTTTCAAGGGCATTTACGGTACCTTTATTAGGGCATGAAATTTCTTTAAAATTTTTAATTTATATGATTTTTTTAATTTCTTTTTAAATAAAATATATATTTCTATCAGTTAAAACTATATAAAATCAGTATATTTTTTAATAATAATATATTACATGTATGATAAATTATGGCAATTATTGATAAAAACCGATTCAGCATCAAATTGAAGTAGCTGAAAATAATGCACAACATATCATAACACAATAAACACTGCTAAAATGTGAAATAATTGACAGGTCCATGTATTAGATTATAGCAATAGCCTATAACTTAACCTTATGTCTTTTTCAGAGCTGATTTTTTTAAATCACCATATAAAACAAATCGCAACAGTACTTTCCTCTGAATTAGTAAATATTTTGGTCACTTTAGTTTGGGGACCAATTCTCACTATTAACTAACTAATAACTATGACTTTTGCGTCAATACACTTCTAATTTGCTGCTTATTAATAGTAAGGTAGTAGTTAAGTTTAGGTATGGGGTGGATTAAGGGATCTTAAATATGGTCATGCAGAATAAGACATTAATATGTGCTTTATAAGTACTATTAAACAGCCAATATACTAGTAATATACATACTAAAAACAACTAGTTAATAGTGAGAACTGGTCCCTAAGCTAAAGTGTTTCCAATCATTTATATATTTGTAGGATATTTTTGTCACTTACGGTGTCATTTTTCATCCAAAGTTAATTTCTGACCCTCTCCACAAGCATGTTAACTGCATTAGTTATTAGTCACTACTAGTTTGCGTTCTGATAATCATCATAGTTGCACTTTGCTTGATTTTGCTTGCGCCACAGTTAGTCCCTCTGAGTTGCTGTATGACTGCATTGGTATTGATGGGTTTTGTTGACGTGTCTTTACCATGACTAATGGGAAGACACATGAGTCAGAGTGCTTCAAGCCAGCTAAACATGTCTGAGCATGACATTATTGTTATATTTGAACATTTAAAGGGGTCATATGATGCGATTTCAAGTTTTCCTTCAATCACAATGCACTGGGTTAGCTGGCCAATCAGAGCAGACTGCGTTTGTCGGAAGGAGGGACTTTGTAGAAAATTAAGCGTTTGAGAGAGGCGGGACATATAGGACCTACAATAATGTACAGTATTTGAAAAATAATGTGTTTTTTGAACATTAAAGCATGTCAACATATTCTGTTACACCAAATACACAAAATAATGATCTTTAAAAAAGCATCATATGACCCCTTTAATGAAAAGAAATGGCTTGGAGTGGTGGTCTGCGGGATGAAGACAAGAAAAAATTGTCTTTTGTGAACTTTTCCTCGACTTCGCTTCAGCACAGAAAAATCTATTTAGTTAAAAGGCAGACAGAAATGGATTTCAAAGCTCTGTTTGTAAGGGAGCCAGCTATGTTAGCGATGAATGTAAAGTAAAACAAATTCAGGTTAGTTGAAGTATAATCCAATTACAGGACACTGTCAAAGCAGCATCAGACAGGAAGTAGCTGATTGACAGTATTCTCATATGAAGTATGAGATCACGCTGTTCTCACTGCAAGTGAATTTTCTGATATTTCAAGGTGGTAATAGCCAGAGCAACAGATTACTTTAAACATAAATCTAACAAATTATAGTGAGGTTTATGGTTAAAAAATGAAAATAAATTTAATTGAAGATATATTATCTGAAGTTTTCTCCAGCTTCTCTGTGTAAGTTTGATGTAAATGCAATTGTCATTACCTGAATGCAGTTCCACACTATCAGTTTTTGCTTCTGGGAACATTAGTTCCCTATTGATACTTCACTCGTACTGCGTCTTGCTTAAGACGCTATGGGAAAACTCCTTTTTCTCCGATGACTGAAGCCTTTTCAATAATGCAGTGTAACTGCACGGCCATTGGTTCGTGCAGTGAATTAAAAACTAACCAATGGCCTATGTCGACGAAGCCTGCCAGAGCCCGCCAGAATGGGCGGGGCCATCTGGCTATATAAGCGGGCATTTCGCCATAGGATCCTCAGATTTCTTCTCCTTCAGCGACGACTGCAAGATTTTCGCTCTACGAGACTCGAAGCCTTCGCCGTGAACAAGCCTCGCAGCGGATCAAGACCCCTTCCTGCTCGGCTGACTTCGCTGCTCCTCAGCTGCCTTCAGCATCTACAGTCTTCCAGTCCCCTGCCGCCATCCGGCGATTTCTCTATTATAGCAAATTTCTAAGAGCAAATTTTCTTGGCGTTACAAATGCCGTGCTTTTATTGTCACTCATGCAGGGCTCCTCTGCACGCCGCTGGTAAACATGGTGTGAGTGTTTCATGCTTGGGCGCCGCCCACGCTGAAACTGCGCTCACTGAGACTGAATGTCCTCATTGCGAGGATATGAGTCTTGCCTCTCTGCGCTCGCGGTTAGCTTTCTTTTCAGAAAGCGACTCTGCCCCTCGCGCCCTCCCGCTTCCTTCCTCCCAGAAACCTGTGAGGAAAAAGCAGCGGGCCAGAGGAACTCGGCGCTCAGAGACAAGTTAGCCCACGCCGGCTGAGTCCCCGCGTGCCACACTCTCTCATAGAGAGGTTTCTATTTATCGTCTCATGACCCCACCCCCCTGCCGTCTGCACAGCCCAGCGCAACCAGCACAGGCATGGATGCCGAACTGTTCTGCGTCCTGTCTAAAGCTGTGGAGGAGCTTGGTTTGGAGTGGTCTCCTCCTGAGGAACCCACCCGCAGCTGCCTGGATGAATGGTTCTTGCCAGGGCGCCGTCAGGCCCCTCATCAGCGGGCTTCACCATTCTTCCAAGAGGTCCATGACGAGATCACCAGATCTTGGCGCGCCCCCTACTCGGCCCACCTATGTGCCTCTTCTTCGTCCGCCCTCACATCGGTCGACGGCACCAAAGAAAAAGGGTACAACAGACTGCCTCCCCTGGATGAGTCAGTGGCCGTGCATTTTTGCCTGCCCACGGACATCGGTTGGAAAGCAAAGGCCGCCCACCCGTCCAAGCCATGTTGGATGACTTCAGCTCTTGCTGGACGAGCCTATTTGTTAGCTGGACAAGCGGTCTTGGCGCTTCACTCCATGGCAGTCCTCCAGGTCTTTCAGGCCAAACTCCTCCGCTGCATGGACGAGTCCAGCTCAGACCCCGCAGCTTTTAAAGAGCTGTGCAGCACGACGCACCTGGCTTTACACGCCACCAAGATGACGGCTCAGGCAATTGGCAGGTCCATGGCCAGTCTAGTGGTGCTCAAGCGCCACATATGGTTGACCCTTACGGAAATCAAAGATGCGGATTAATTCCCCTTCCTCGACTCCCTGGTCTCCCCCACCGGCCTGTTTGGACCTGCGGTTAAGGGTTTCGCTGAACGCTTCAACGCCGCACAGAAGGCAATGCGACACTTCTTGTCAAAGCGCTCCAGTTCTGCAACTGCTTCCAGTCGCCCCAAGATGGCGCCGACTCAGCAGCCCGCGAAGCCTGCACCTCCAGCTGCTCAATCAGCTTCTAAGCCTGAGCCCCGTCATCGCTCCTGCTCGGCCAGACGCTATCCATTCCCTAAGCGCCAGGGACCCCGGCCCAAGATAGTGCTGAACCCGGCACCTCAGGCGTCTTCCTGATCTGCGGGACAGAAAGAGGAAGGGCCCCCCCCACCAGGCAGCCTCTGTCGTGCCTCCAAGCACCCCGTTCAGTTCAGGGTGCCGACGGCCTGTCGCTCTAACCAATCCAACCCCTCGCCACACGGGCAGAGGCCTGGCAAGCCATCCCTGGAGTGTCAGACTGGGTTTTTGGGATAATAAACCAAGGTTATACATTTCAATTCGCTCAAAAACCCCCGCATTTCAGCAGCGTGGTTTCCACCTCGGTTCAGAGCAAGGATGCACATGTCCTGATGAATTTGCTGGCGAAAGGAGCAGTAGAAACGGTTCCCCCGGTTTAGAGCGAGTCAGGCTTCTACAGCTGATAATTCCTCATCCCCAAAAAGGATGGCGGCCTAAGACACGTCCTCTAACTCAGACAGATAGCCCCCCACCACAGACGATTCTTGAGATTCGCCCTTGAGGTAGTGGCTTATCAATACACGGTCCTTCCCTTTTGACTGTCCCTAGCTCCTTGCACTTTTACGAAGTTTACTCTTTCCCCGTTGATGGGAATCCGCATTCTGAATTACCTCGACGACTGGCTCATTCTGGCCCAGTCGGAGGACGAGCTACTATCTCACAGATCCTTGCTCCTCAGCCACTTAGAATGCCTGGGACTCAGGGTCAATTTTGCCAAGAGTGTGCTGTCCCCCAGCCAATGGATATCGTTCCTGGGAACAGTTCTCGACTCAGCAGGAGCAGGAACTCAGACGGAACAGCTCTTTGTTTGCTTCGGTGGCTGCACCAACGGGTCTCCGGTCACGAAGCAGAGACTTTCCAAATGGATAATTGATGCTTTGCGTTAGCGTACTCTTCTTTGGGCCTACAATGCCCCATGGGAGTAAGAGCTCACTCAACTAGAGGCTTGGTCTAGCGGTGTGTCCATTGCAGAGATTTGTGCGGCGGCCAGCTGGGCCTCGCCGTCCACATTTACCAGGTTTTATAATCTGGACATCCCAGCCTTACAGGACTGGTTGAGGTGGCATTTGATTATTCATCTGTTTTGGCTTATCATTCTGTACTAATTCCAAACATTTCTGGCTTGGAAGGGCTTTTTCAAAGCTTTCTGAAGTTTTGGATTCTCTCGACTAGGAATGAATAAAGATGCGATTATTATATATATTTTTTTTTTTACAGTAAGTTTTTAAATGTTATTTTAAATAATTATCTTCTGCTCTTTACCAAGCCTGCATTTATTTGATCCAAAATTATTTGATGCTAAAAATTCAGCTTTGAAATAATTAAAACAAGTTTTTTATTAATCAGGTTTCAATTTCCATACTGTTACATATTCATATTTGATTATTCTATTGTCAACATTGAATTTTAAAGAGATGTGATGCAAGACTTACTACTTTGGAAAGACCATCATATCAGGCTCAAGCCAGCTTTAGTTAGTTTTATATTTACCTTTTGCCTTTAAAACATTGGTAACCTAAATCAGTATGTTACATTGCCTGACTCTTGGTGATAATACAGTCTACTAGGGCTGCCCCCTAATAGTCGACTAACCATTAGTCGACCAGAAGAGGCTTGGTCGACCAAAATTTTATTAGTCGCTTAGTCACAGAAAAAAAATAAATAAATAAAAATCCACATTGGTGAAGTCACGCAGATCGTTAGCGGCTGGTCTATGTGGTAGTACATCGGGCAGGACATCCAAACACTCGCCTATCATTCATCGATTTCAAATATGACTTATCATCTGAAATATGTTAGTAGCAGCAGCTTTACATGGCTGCTCAATCTGATGTTAATCTTGAAAAATGTGCGTTATTCAAGTGTTTGTGTGGCGTGTGGTGGAGGCGCCGGTGCGGTCACTTGCTCTTAAAATACTCCCTCAGTATTGCTCATACAGATAAGAGTAATACTGTACGTAATACTAATCAAATCTGTAAAGACTGTACGTTTATTTGTGTGCACTCACAATAACAACAAAACATGGCACTTTTGTAAAATAATGAAAGCAAACAGGATACGCTTTCTGGCGTCTCGACCTCTGTGAACTTGAGCGCGAAACTCTGAAACTCTGTGTATGCTTGCCTTACAGACATAAAAATATATATCTGTAGAGAGTGAAATGTCTACTTTCAAATAAACCAATTCAAATGGAAAACAAATGTTCTCAGATTATGAAATCCCTATGAAACATGCATACAGGCACATCACTACTGCGGAGATGATAAGTCAGTGTCGCCGACTTCATCTCTTAAACTGAAAACAAAAAATCGCTAGTTTATCAGTGAATTATTAAAATGTTAAAGTGGTCATATGATGAGGTTTCAATTTTTCCTTTCTCTTTGGAGTGTTACTAGCTCTTGGTGCATAAATAAGATCTGTAAAGTTGCAAAGACTAAAGTCTCAAATCCAAAGAGATATTCTTTATAAAAGTTAAGAGTCAACCACGCCTACCTAAAACGGCTCGTTCTGACACGCCCCCACATGTCTACGTCACAATGTGGGAAGATTTGCATAACGCCGCCCAAATGTTCACGCAAAGAAAGAAGGCGTAACTTTTATTCTCGCTGAAGTATTGTTGTTGCCTCCGCTGCCATGTCGTGAAGTCGCTGTGTTTCGTTGTGAAAGCGAAGCTACTTTGTTTGGCCTTCCAAAAGAGGACGATATCCGCTTCGTCATGCCTGGAGCTGATCCGTGCTGGTCGCTGAGGAAATACATCAACTTCGTGCTGTCGATCGCCAGATCGGCTTTCACTGTGGACGAGGCGGAGTCCAGCCTGGGGTCGTCACATGTGGTTGCCGCCGGACGCTCCTTCGTCGAATTCGCCGACTGCGCCGTTCTCAAGCCCCCCCGCCTCTGCTCACTCAAGCCGGCCTCCGCATACTCAAGACAGCGGCTCACTCCAGGCCTCCGGCCTCCACTCACTCAAGGCCGCGGTGTGTGACGCTTTTTCGTTGTGAAAGCGAAACTACTTTGTTTGGCCTTCCAAAAGAGGACACGACTAGAGATCAGTGGTTAAGTTCCAGTGGCAGGGCATAGAGGAGAAACAATTATGTACAGTATGTGGAAAATAATGTGTTTTTTGAACCTTAAACCACATAAACACATTTCATTACACCAAACACACAAAATGATGTTCTTTTTAGCAGCATCATATGACCCCTTTAATGTAGCCTCCTTACTGTTTTTCCCTGACACATTCATAAACATTACTTCTGCCGGTGTGCTGTGGCAAGCTTTATGCGTGTGCTTGAGCACTTATTAGGCAATGTAGTCAATTAAAGGCGCATTATTATGGTTTAAATAGTTTATTGATAAACGTGTGATTAGTCGACTAATGCTTCAAATGAAACGACTACTAGTCGACCAGAAAAATCTTTAGTCGAGGGCAGCCCTGCAGTCTACTAACACAGTAGTATATGGATTTAGTTGTTACTTTACCGCTGTAATTTCATCTCTGTCTGGGTTTTTGGGGGTGTGATGCTGTACCCCAAAACATCAGAGGTGCTTATTTATTGTAAGTTTAAATCCTTTAAAATGTTTGACCATGAAGCTGTGAGTAATACCTGTATTTCTTCCAGGGCAGCACAACTATCTCTGCGCAGGAAGGAACGATTGCATCATCGACAAGATAAGACGGAAAAACTGCCCAGCATGCCGCTTTCGCAAGTGTCTTCAGGCCGGCATGAACTTGGAAGGTGAGGATGCTCAGATAGATTGACGGGCGGTTTACTTGAGTGATTTATATGACCTTTATATGCCACTGCACAGGGTCGCAAACCAGTGAGCAATTAAGAATGACAATCGAGAGGAATTCGACTTTCCAAAAATAATGTTTGTGCAGATTTTTCCTTCATGCACAAAAGATGAAGGAAGGTATAAAATGCCCAAAAGCTTTAAGAACCTGCAGCAGTGCCTCAATGACAGCATGCTGATGTACTTCACAGTTATTGGACAGAATTTGTCCATCTCTGTGGAAGGCTTTACAATTGTCTCACCCGATTGTGGATGATTTATTTGCGTGAAGCACCAAACGGGGGAAAAAAAGACCTTGATGCAGTAGCTGCAAACTAAATCTAGGGATCTATCAGAGAGGCTTTTAGTTGCCATAGAAACATTTATGGCAGAAAATTTAAAAAGTGGGACAGAATGACATTGGGTTTGATGGTAAGCTCTCAATCAGCAGAACAGCGGAGTGATTTTACGAGAGAAAACCTTCAAGAGGCATTCACCCATCAAAACTCATGGCATACATGTCTCTGTAAGCTCCATTTGTACAGTATCTGTGCTGAAATTCAAAAGATTCATACAAGAAAGGACACTGGAATATTCCTTTATTTAAGAAATCAGTCTGAGCGGGAATATACCTTATACATGGCATGCTCAAATTTCTGCCTCATGATCATTTGACAGTCATAATCATATTGAGGACGTAATAGCAACCCTACTTAGTACTTGCTTGAATTCACTGTAAATGACTAGAAAGCAGTTCTTATCCTATGGATGTTACTTCACTGGAAAGCATTGCCTTTAATATCCACCTTTTTCCTGAGTAACCGATGAGTGGCGCCATGATGGATTCTAACTTCCGTTTGGGTGCTCTTGTGCTCCAGTCTCCATAGAAATCCATGTTAAAACGGGGTAAAAAAGATCGACTGAATTGAAACTTATCCAATTTAACTAAATATAAAAATGTGCGCAGGGTTAAGCTGTGCTGTTGTTGGCTGCCACAGTAACGGCAATAAGCTATTCCTGTAAAGTAATTTTAATGTTTCTCCGCGTTTTCCGCATTAAGGAAATCATAGGGCCCTGGGTAAAACAAGGCACAGGTGTGACTAAATAAATAAACTAATGAGTAAATATGGTAACCAAAAAGAAGTGGGAACAAGGAACAATAAAACAGGAACAACGTGGTACAAAATAAAAGTTCAAGAAACAGAACATAACCATAACAATATCGTCTTATTATAATAAAAAGGTGCCGTACAGAATAGTTGGTCCTTTAGCGGGTGAGGCGTATAAATGCAGGTTACTTGCAAAGGAACATTGTTAGGCACTGCTGACATTTGACAACGTTCGCCAGATATCTCATCTGTTGAGCAAAAAAAACTATCTCTGGGCCATCTTTAAATCCTTTAAATCATCTGAGCTGTTGAAAAACAGTCCAAAAAAGTAAACTCTTATCTCTATTTCTTTTAACAACTCCGCTCAGATGGTTGCAATTTTGAATAATCCATTACTGATTTAGCTTATTAGTTATGGCTACAAGCTGTCAGAAATAATAACTCCCTTCCCACCCAGAGACCTTCTCTTTATTTACAGATGTGATGTAACAATGCAAAAATTAATTTTGTGAAGCTTCAACCGCTCAAATATAGATAATTATAAGGCAAAGTAACAGTTTTTTTTTTTTTTTACCAATAAATCATCTGTACTGCAACTTTAAAAAAAAAAATGTATTCAATGTGTGCTTATGTGTACAATGTGATGCAATCAAAAACATATTTTACATACCTCAAGATTGTCTCATAAATTACTTAATTTGTAAAGAGTTAACCATAAATCAGATTTCAAATCACTTGCTAAACTCACCTAGCATAGAAAAACCAACTGGATGTACATAAATACTTTTTGAGATCTGCTTACACTGACTTGCAACAAACCGTATTTTAAGTTCATCTGACAACTCGCACATGTGCCCCAGACTCTGCAAATATTCATCATTTAGCATGCACTTATAAAAATCTCACAGGCTTTTTTTATATATATATAACTCTCAACGTTACTGCCATAATTTCAAACCTTCTCTCCGCTTCTCTTTGCAATTGTCAGTAGTTTCATGCAGTCCTAGTCACTAAAAGTGGCACTGATGTGTATGCTACATAATAAATAAATACAAAATAGCTAAATCAACCAGTGGATCATCTATATCATCAACTTTGTCATATTGCCTTTCCCTAAAACTGCACAATGTTAAAGCATGAAGATAGTACAGCTTTCTAGTAAAGCTGCGTGATGACCGAGGCCACACATAAATGTATTTGATTTAAATGTTTGTTAATTGTTTATTTATGTATTGGTCTTGAGGTGTTTTTCCCTTGTTTTTCCTTCTTTTGTAAATGTGTATTTATTTTTGTATGTTTTGTTTATTCGTCTAAATATGGATGCTCTAAGTTAGGTAGCTTTTGTTGTCTTCTTTATGCGTGCTAAAGGAGGACAGGTAGCTCCTAATTATTTTCTAGTCACTGGAGTGCACGCTGGTGAATAGAAGGTGTAACAACGAGCAGAGACAAATAATGTTGTTTTTTATTTAGATGATTTGTTAAAGTGTTTAAGTGAATATGAATTATGGTTATTAATTTTATTTATGATGTTCTAAATGCGATGTGAATTCATCTGATTTAGGTAGTTAAGTCATTGGAGTGTATTTGTGTGTGGGTGACCCCTTTGTCATTTGTTAATGGCACGGTCCCGGTAATATAAGGGCTGGGTTTTGTTTGTTAAGGGAGTTCTTTTTTTTGGGAGAGGGATCCCAACTGTTAATATCTGAGCTCTGGAACTCCAATTTTTCTTTCGTTTATTTGTGCAGTTTTCTTTATTTTCTCTATGTATGGCCCAAGTGTATGTTTTAAAAAAATGGGAAACCTATAAAGAATTGAACTTTTGCAAATCATGCTTCCTGCGTTTATTGGACGAATCCTGACAAGCTGATTTGAAATTTTGAAAATGCTTCTTGAAAGTTTCAACTCTTGCCATTTTTGCTTTTTTGAAGATGCAAGCATTTTTCAACAATGGTTGAAACTAACATGAATACAAAGATTATATTTCTCACAACTTGGCAGATATGCTTTAAACTAGACTTTCAACAGATTTCCTTTCTATTCATCGTTGACATCCTTCTCACTAAATCTGTGCAGCAACAGAAGCGATGAGGATTAATTTCCCAAAGATTGTATCAAGATTCAAAAGATAAAAGTGTATATAGTCACAGATTTAGTCATGCAAGAATTAAGTAACTATTCACCGATATGCCTAGTTTTCAAGATTCAGATGAAATTACTGTTCATTGAATTATAAATAATCAAATTTCTCCCCTTCATCTTAGCTCGGAAAAACAAGAAACTGATGCGATTGCGGGGTCATTCGTCCTCAAGTGAGCAGGCCCCGGCTCTGCCTGATGAGCGCATGTGTTCGCTGGTGCCCAAAGCCATGCCCCAGCTGGTGCCCACCATGCTGTCCCTGCTCAAAGCCATTGAGCCTGAGATCATTTACGCGGGCTACGACAGCACCATCCCAGACACCTCCACCCGCCTCATGACGACGCTTAACCGTCTAGGAGGCCGCCAGGTCGTCTCTGCCGTCAAGTGGGCCAAAGCTCTTCCCGGTGAGTCCTCAATATTAGCTGATATACAGTTAATCATTACACGACCATTTGTTTTGTTTTGAATCATTATTTTCCAATTTATCCCTGTAACACCGTGTCTTAACCGACTGGAACAATATACAAACTGAACGACAGTAGATAATCTCAGATGATTATATGCTTTATTCAAAGTTAAACGTGAGTCAGTCTAATGTGAGTTTGAATGTCATTTTGTGTGACCTTATAGCCATACTGAAAGCAACAATAGATTGTTTACCTCAGATCTTGAAAATAAATTAAAGCAAAGATATGTTAAAACTGTGAACTCAATGCGAACCAACAAGTGTATTCCATTTACAGATTAAGGGGCGGTAATATTATAATGAGATCCTTTTGCCACGTCACCAAGTGAGCGAAATCAGACGCGCTCGTTTTCTCAGACGCTTGCAGAAAAGGGCTTACCAAAACAAAGTTACTGGGTTAATCTTTCTCACATTTCCTTGGTTGGTAGATGCACCAGGGACCTGATTATATCACTTAAAACCTGGAAAAGTCAGATTTTCATGATATGTCACCTTTAATATTTATGAATTAGATCATAAACTTGTCCATTTTGTTGCAAGTGCAGTGCGCTTCCAGAGAGAGGCCGCCCACACACGTTTTAGATTGGCTGTGATATTTGATTGATTCTGTCGCGTCGCGTCTGGTGTGGACAGGCAAACTGTTTGTCGCTGCAATTTTGTCGTGTCACATGTAGTTAGGACACTTTGTAAAGTTTTTTTTTTTTATTATTATTTTTTAAATAATTATTTTCCTATATATCCCTGTATAGCTGATTTGAAACAATCAGTTTTTTGTTTTGTTTTGAATAATTATTTTCCCATTTGTCCCTGTAAAGCTGCTTTGAAACAATCCGTTTTGTATAAAGGCGACTTTTTTCTGTCTTTTTTTGTTTTTGTATTCCTTTATTGCATTCCCCTTTTCTCCCTCTTGAAATTGTACTTTTCGTTGCTAAAAGGTCATGTGGAGATATGTAGGTATCTTAAATGTGTACTTATAGGGTCAAGTGTGCCAATCACTTGTTTGTCAGCAGAGAGAGACTGAAAAGATGTAGAAGGAATCAGTTGTGCTAGAGATCTAATAAGCATCTGAGGGCAGGCTGACATAATGTCTGGCCAGGGGATGGGAAAAAAATCCCTCCATAGCAGGGCTGGGCGGCATGACTGTATATATCATTACCACGGTATAAGTTGTCAATCGTTAGAGATTTTGCAGTATGTAAATATATCTTCATAGCACAGAACTACTTAAAAGTTATATGCACCTAAGAGTGATAAAGAAACATGCACGAATGAGAAGATAAAGAGTGCGATGTGCTAGATAATAAATAGCTATTAAGCACAATTGACCATTCGCAAAGAGCTTGATTGACAGGCGATCTGACCAATCAGAACGCGGATATTATGTGCCGCCACTGCTATCCGCCATCTTGCCCCGACATCTACGGCTAGTCTCCATAGAAATCCATGTTAAAACGGGGTAAAAAAAAGATTGACTGAATTGAAACTTTTTCAATATAACTAAATATAAATATGTGCGGAGGGTTAAGATGTGCTGTCGTTGGCTGCCACAGTAACGGCAATAAGCTAAGGAATTCCTTTAAAGTACTTGTTTTACGTACCAGAAAACCAGTCATGTCCGGCGCTGTATACATGGCTTGCAGCGCTTAAGTTAAAATACTGAGTGTGAAACAATAAAATGATATGTTAAACGTGTGCTCTTATTATTCTGTGGACAAAATCCCGTGAACTTTGCCCCGATCGGGAGCTGTATATGCACATGTGCGCTCATCTGTTTTCAATGCAGCTAACTTCGCGTCGCTTCATGTCATCTTCCCACTCATTAAACTATGACAGGTCCTTTACTGCAAAAAGACGGTCACTGCGGCACTCTAAAGTGATGAAACTATGGCGCCATGTGCCTTTTTAAACCATTTTCATAGGTTTCACGTTATATTGTCGGCTAGGAAAATATGTAAATGCGCATGCCCAGTAGCTGCAGCTGTATCCCTTCTAGCCTTAACCACAAATCAGACAGGAGAATAAATTAACTTTGGTGGAGTTAAACTTGAAAAATGGTGTGTTCTGCGGTTGAAATAAAACACTTTCAGTCGGTCTTAAAGGGACAGCAGTCTAATTTACCTGCTGCTGTCTGTGACATTAATGTTATTCAAACAACAAAAGGCAAAGAGAAAATCACTCACTGCTTTTGACTGAATCACTTTTTCATCTTTAATAAGAATCAATTCATATTTGATTAATGCAGTGAAAACTAGGCAGTGTTTAGTTATAAACTTGATTATTCAATTTCTGTAGTAGCCTATTTCTTACTACATTAAATAAACTTACTGTGGCTGAAAAACTTTTATTTAATTTGTATTTTGTTCTATTGTGTTTGTAATTGGCTTCTTTGTTCTTATTTTTAGTAACAAAAATCAAATAATATCTATATCAAGATATGTTTTTGTGAAATAAAATTTCTATTACCATGAAATAAGATGGTCATATCGCCCACCCCTACTCCATAGATTTGAACTGAATTAAGTGCCAGAGAAAAGGAAATGAGCTGCTTTGCTCACCTGCCTATGACTGCACAGATCTGAAGCCCAGCATGGCAGTTGAAAGTGGGATAGTTTTCGAAACCATTGTGTGTTTTGTTTTGTATAAGTGAATGGGCTACTAGAAGCTTAGGACCCACACTGTGGACATCACCGGCCAATGGCGTGAGAAAAGAAGCACATGATTTTCAAAATTTTCTAACTTTTTTTCTCTTCTCTGCCCTGGTTGTGTGTCATAGGCCTACTGGGCACAATTCTTTTGGAAGAGGATTACGTAAGAGCCACACGCTTGAGCAAACTCATTTCTGTGAGCTGTACATCCTCTTTAAAAAGACAACATTATACTGTAGCCATTTTAGCATTCTGACAACACAAGTAATTACTTTCAGAGATTTGAAAACATGGCATGTGAAAGTCAAAAGTTAGTGAACACTCTCTATATCTGATCCTAATGATGAATTAATTCATTCAATTGAATCTGACATTTTATGTAACAGTGGTTTCATGAAGGATTTACACAAATTTGTTCCGCTCCAGTTTTATGAACAAAGTCGTTAGAGACAAAATTATGGTTCTTCAATGATTCTTTGCATTGCTTTGTTTTAGCAAAGATTGTTCTTCATATTTTGAACTATGATGCTTTTGTAGGACTCTTGAGATGGTGTTTAAGTGTTAATGTTTGTCACATTAAGGCTTCAGAAACCTGCACCTGGATGACCAGATGACGCTCCTGCAGTGCTCCTGGCTCTTCCTCATGTCCTTTGGCTTGGGCTGGAGATCCTACCAGCAGTGTAACGGAGGCATGCTGTGTTTCGCTCCAGACCTCGTCATCAATGAGTGAGTCCACCTTTACTACCCACAATTGGAATGTTTTGGCTTTCGGTGACAGATTATGTGGTTTTTAAGCTTGTGTCTAGTCGTAGTAAAATGTTGCGTAAACTAAAAGGCAGTCAAATGGGCATTAATTCAAAACCCAAAGTCTCCTATTCAAAAAATGGAAAACATTTGCTGGATTAGTCTGGTCTGTTGGTGTATCGTCTTTTATTTTACATTGTGTTAATGTTAATTTACATGGTGTGTGATAACATTATAAAATGTTCATTTAAACTAGATGCAAAGTAGATGCAAAAAAAGGCTTTATGTTTAAGGCTGAAAACCCCCAGATATTTAGTATAAGTGAATGCATTATATTGAATATTATAGGCATTATATATAACATCCAAATGTATATTTATAATAATTAATAATTATATATTTCATTTAATATGATTATATTTCAGTTCAATATTCAGTATTTATATTATATTTATTATAATATTTTTATATAATATTTAACATGAATTTACAATTTGCATTGTTAAAATAGCATATAAGTTACAACAACATTTAAAATTTTGTATAATATTTACAAATATATTGTACAACTGTACATTGTAAAAGCAATTCAATTATGCATACATTGTTTGGTGGAATATTGTAAGTCTATTACAAATGAATCAGTGTTGCTTTTGTAAATACCTAAGGAATACCAAACAATGGCCAAAATGCATTTTCACCATTTTTGAAGGAAAAGTTGCGGCTTCTCTGCCGTCTCATGAATTACAGATGTTTTGTATTATTTGGTATTATGTATTACATGCAGTGTTATGTGAGAAATGACCACTTGTGGATGATGGAACAATTAATGCACAACTAGGAAATGTAAATACTACATGAATTTTCAGTCATTTTTGAATTTTGACTGCAGTATAGACCTTGCATTTGTCAGTTTGGAAATTGCAAATTACAACCACATACTCTTTTCTTTCAATATATCATCCATCATCAATAAATGCTAAACTAAAATGGAAAACGTGACATGGCAAAGTCCCTTTATAAATTTACATTTATAAATGTAATTAAATAGGTAGCTATAATTCATTGTGTTGCACGTTTGCTTGTGCAAATCATGTAAAAACTTTTTTTTTCATCGTCAATAAATACAGTTAAAACTGGATAATTTCGTAGGCATGTTGCTATATGTCCATGTCAACAATAATTTTGTCAGATGATAAAAGTTTCTTCTGTCGGCCATGATATATGGCCTGTTTTCTCTCTTTCTCTCTCTCTCTATTTTTTTTGTGCTGTGAAATGCTTGCAGAATAAGAATGTTTCTCTGTGTGTGTTATAGGGAGAGGATGAAACTACCCTACATGAGTGACCAGTGTAACCAGATGCTGAAGATCTCCAATGAGCTGGTCAGGCTGCAGGTGTCCTACGACGAGTATCTCTGCATGAAAGTGCTCCTGCTCCTCAGCACAGGTAACAGCAGTCAGCACAATTCATAAGCATGTTGCATACAGGAAGTGTGCATGTACAGTGACCTCAAAAAGCATGTATTTTAAAGAAGACTGCACAAACATTTCACCAAATGAAAATAATAATAATAATAAAAATAATGGTGACACTTTATGTTAAGGACCAATTCTCACTATTAACTAGTTGCTTATCAACATGCATATTGGCTGTTTATTAGTATAGGTACTAATGCAAAAAGCACATATTAATGCCTTATTCTGCATGACCATATTTTGGATTCCTTAATCCAAGCCCATACCTAACCTTAACACCATACTGTTAATAAACAGCAGATTAGGAGTTTATTGAGGCAAAAAGTATAGTTAATAGTGAGAATTTGACCTTTAAAATATAGTGTGACCAAATAATGTATTTGGACACTTTGTTGTTATCAGACATTAGTGGAACATGTTCATATGTGACGAACTTCACCTGTTGTTACGTTGCTTGGACATCTGTGTGACCTTGAGGGACACTTAAGCATTCCTTATTTTTTTAATATGTGACTTTTGAGTCAAAATACTTTTTGGGGCCACTGCCCTATGCTGACTTTACATAGTATATCCTTTACTGGCATATTTTGGTATACTCACTATGATGTTTGTTAGTGATCTACCTTGGATAAACTCTAGAGATCGAGTTCCAACAGGTTGACTCATAAAAACCCTTTTATTTATTTTTTCTTTAAATCCCAGAATAATAGAAAAAGGAAACCTTAGGATGCACTTTTTGCTTCTTAATGAAATTACTTTTACTAAACCATTTCTTTTTAAGATTTCTTTTTGGCATTTTTGCCTTTTATTTGATAGGACAGTAGTTAGACAGGAAGCGAAGTTGGAGAGATAGAGGGGGGACGGGATCGGGAAAGGTCCGCGAGCCGGGACTCGAACACGGGACGCCCGAAGCGCAACGGTGCTCGCTGCCCACGAGGCTATCGGCGCCGACTACTAAACCATTTCTATGTTGTCAATGAAAATGGGTCTTGAGGTCAGGCATTTGTTCCTGCATCATCATCATCTTATGAATCTGACTGTTATCAAGTGCTCTGCATCCCAGAGACTTATTTTATGTAGGAGTAGGCAATGATCGATCTTGAAGACGTCCATGATCTACTTTTCAAGCAAATCGTAGAGACTGTGATCTTTTATGTCCTTGTAATAATGTTAAACCTCGCTATGACTGCCTAATAGATAGCTGTGCTGTGCTGACTGGCCAAATGATAACCGGGCACCACTTGCTGAACTGAACATGCACATGTGAGGTTACAGTATATGACAACAGTGTAGAAAGAATACTTTGCATGCCTGCAGTCTGTTTCACTTTCAGTACTATTTTTAAACATAGTTGGCAGTGTATAATACGCAAACAATTGGTAAACAGTCTGACAAACGGGCATGCTTACCAATAAGCCACAGCATTTGCGCATCAGATCTCACTCTGTTGAAATCCTGCTGTCTCATCTGATAAGAGATCAGGATATAATTGCACCGAGACTATCAACCTCTGCGGCGCTTTGCATAGGTTCATTCGAGCCTTAAGTGTTTGCCTGGGCTGAAATCCAGCATCCCTGGGCCTCAAATCCCTGGCTGATACGCCACTGATCTGAACGCCTCAGGGCCAACAGCCATTACGTGAAACACATTCACATTTACTTCAGGTTTGCATACTTTCCTTTGACTTGGATGTGATCCGGCAAGACTGTCGCAGGGGCGGCGTGCCCACACACGGCCTCATGCCTCTGGGGCCCTCACAGATGGTGTTGACTTTTTTTTTTTTTTAATAACCTGTTTTCATGAAATGGTTTTATGTTGTGTCTCAACACGAAGGCATTAGAAAGTTTTCAATTTATTCTTTAAGAGATTTAATTACATTTTTGAAGAAATTAAAAACAACAACAATAATAATAAAAAACCTAAATTATGAATTAAGGTTTTTTTAATGTTTTTGAAAGATGTCTGCAAAGGCTAGGTTAAAACAGTAACATTGTAAAATATTATTACAATTTAAAATAACTGTTTTCTATTGTAGTATTTTAAAATACAATTTATTCCTGTGATGCAAAGCTGAGTTTTCATCAGCCATTACTCCAGTCTTCAGTGTCACGTGATCCTTCAGAAATTATACTAGTATGCTTATTTGGTGCATGAGAAAAATATTTCTTATATATTAAAAACAGTCTTTTTCTGCTTAATATTTTTGTGGAAACCATGATACACTATTATTCAGAAGTTTGAGGTAAGTAAAAATGAAAAATGGCATCAATACTTTTATTCAGTCGGGGTGCATTAAAATTGATCTTAAAGCCCAATTTATACTTCTGTGTCGAATTTACGCCGTAGCTTACGCATAGACGCACACCCTACGCCATAGCCTGACGTGCACCTCTCCAAAAATCTAACAGCGCGTCAATTCTACGCGGACCGCAAGCACTGTGATTAGTCTGCTAGAACCCCTCCCTCCATATGTACTTGAGTTTTGTGTGTGTTTATGTGCACTTTAATATATTTTACTGTTACACCTTCTTATATAAAATAAAACAAAGCAAAGAACAAGTGTCTTATCATTTATTATACTACATAGCATTATACATCAGTAGTTGTCCGCGACAAACAATGTTGATCTGCCGTGGTACAAGTCCTTGTGCAGATTGAAAGAATGCCATCATCTCCTGTTCCGTTGTTGTCTCCTTTTTGTAGTTTTAAATAATGATTTAATGATTTGATATTTATTTGCCACGTCACGGCTATAATGCTTCTCCGACGAGCCACTTCTTCTTCAGCTTTTGCCATGGTTACACCAGCAACATGCCCGTGGACACTGCAGACTAGCGGTTTGCATGTGTACTGCACGTCGACGCGGACAACAACGCAGAAGTATAAATGAAAACTGACGCATAGCCTACGGCGTAAAGGCTACGGAACACATTCACATTTACTTCAGGTTTGCATACTTTCCTTTGACTTGGATGTGATCCGGCAAGACTGTCGCAGGGGCGGCGTGCCCACACACGGCCTCATGCCTCTGGGGCCCTCACAGATGGTGTTGACTTTTTTTTTTTTTTAATAACCTGTTTTCATGAAATGGTTTTATGTTGTGTCTCAACACGAAGGCATTAGAAAGTTTTCAATTTATTCTTTAAGAGATTTAATTACATTTTTGAAGAAATTAAAAACAACAACAATAATAATAAAAAACCTAAATTATGAATTAAGGTTTTTTTAATGTTTTTGAAAGATGTCTGCAAAGGCTAGGTTAAAACAGTAACATTGTAAAATATTATTACAATTTAAAATAACTGTTTTCTATTGTAGTATTTTAAAATACAATTTATTCCTGTGATGCAAAGCTGAGTTTTCATCAGCCATTACTCCAGTCTTCAGTGTCACGTGATCCTTCAGAAATTATACTAGTATGCTTATTTGGTGCATGAGAAAAATATTTCTTATATATTAAAAACAGTCTTTTTCTGCTTAATATTTTTGTGGAAACCATGATACACTATTATTCAGAAGTTTGAGGTAAGTAAAAATGAAAAATGGCATCAATACTTTTATTCAGTCGGGGTGCATTAAAATTGATCTTAAAGCCCAATTTATACTTCTGTGTCGAATTTACGCCGTAGCTTACGCATAGACGCACACCCTACGCCATAGCCTGACGTGCACCTCTCCAAAAATCTAACAGCGCGTCAATTCTACGCGGACCGCAAGCACTGTGATTAGTCTGCTAGAACCCCTCCCTCCATATGTACTTGAGTTTTGTGTGTGTTTATGTGCACTTTAATATATTTTACTGTTACACCTTCTTATATAAAATAAAACAAAGCAAAGAACAAGTGTCTTATCATTTATTATACTACATAGCATTATACATCAGTAGTTGTCCGCAACAAACAATGTTGATCTGCCGTGGTACAAGTCCTTGTGCAGATTGAAAGAATGCCATCATCTCCTGTTCCGTTGTTGTCTCCTTTTTGTAGTTTTAAATAATGATTTAATGATTTGATATTTGTTTGCCGCCGTCACGGCTATAATGCTTCTCCGACGAGCCACTTCTTCTTCAGCTTTTGCCATGGTTACACCAGCAACATGCCCGTGGACACTGCAGACTAGCGGTTTGCATGTGTACTGCACGTCGACGCGGACAACAACGCAGAAGTATAAATGAAAACTGACGCATAGCCTACGGCGTAAAGGCTACGGAGAAGTATAAATCAGCCTTAAGTGACATAAAAGACATTTATGAAGTCACAAAAGTTTTGTATTTATATCAAATAAATGCTGTTTCTATTAGGGTTTGCCAATCGGCAAAAGTATTGTGTATCGATGATGGTCAGAGATATCGCCTGTGGCTGATGCCTTTGACAATATGATGATGATTATTAGGCTAGTGTTACAAGTCCCAGGTGCGGAACACGTAGGCAGATTAAAAGTAACCTGAATTATCAGGAGAAACAAAAGCACACGAAAACTTAATTGGCTTTCCGCAGTCTGAGGTAAACACAACATGCATCACCATGGTAACCCACAGCGCGTGCTTTCTCTAGTGGCTAGAGCTGTATTGTTTCAAACTCAAAGCTTTAGTGTTGATAATTAGTAAATGACTCAGTATGCAATAAACATTTCACATCATACATAAATAAATAATATAAATTTAAATAAATAAATCGCTGACTGAATTCAGCTCTCTCGCAAATTCTCTCATCATAAACAACAAAGTGCAGATGTACGTGCAATGTAAGAATAGAGAATGTGAAGCTGACGTCACGCCACATTGAGTTCTGGGAAACTGCTTTGTTTATGCGCCATACTGTGAGGATCGCACTGCTGTTCCTCTGTTGAGTTCAGGGCAGTATTTAGATTTTCTGTCGTGATTGTGGAAAATGTCACCATTGTATATCATTCATGCTGCATCGAGAATTGCAAAAGTAACTCCGATCATCGTTCTGAGAGAAAACTGGACAATGCAGTGTATTTTTTTGCCTTTTCTATGTCTAAAAACCCCAAGGGAAGCAGGTCGCGGAGATGACAAGAAGACGCCGGATAGTAAATCTATTAATAATGTCACCGATTAAACCCACTGGCTGTCACTCAATAAAAGAATCATATGGCTGCGTGTTTTTGAAAGTTTTGATTTTGTTTGGTTTAATAATTAACATCACCTTCACGAGTATGACTCACACTCGGCTTGTGAATTAGCAGAACTTAAACAGGGACATTAAAACGCTTAACACAAATAATCCTTCATGTGGCTTAATGTACCAAGACAGTGATAAAGACAAAATTGTAAAGCATATACTACGTGCAGATATGCACATAAGCCCAAAGTGTGAACACAACGCATTTATTTACACGTTAAGCGTTTTCATCTCATATAAAGAATGCTTAAAGAATGTACCGAGACCACATTCTGTACACACCTTACTAATAATATCTGCAGAAAAACTGATGAACTCAAAATATGAACTTTAAATACTGTCTTAATGCATAAGCGTTTTCTTCATTATGATTTTTTCCTTTCCTAAAGGGAGGAAAACGCTTAATGTGTAATTAAACAAGTTGCGTTAATATTCTGGCCTCATCTGCATGTCTTTTAGCATCACTGTCTTAGTGCTTGTGTCTGTCTGCTGAATGTGACCCACAATCTTTCTCCTCCGTATCTGCAGAAAAACTGATGAACTCAAAATATGAACTTTAAATACTGTCTTAATGCATAAGCGTTTTCTTCATTATGATTTTTTCCTTTCCTAAAGGGAGGAAAACGCTTAATGTGTAATTAAACAAGTTGCGTTAATATTCTGGCCTCATCTGCATGTCTTTTAGCATCACTGTCTTAGTGCTTGTGTCTGTCTGCTGAATGTGACCCACAATCTCTGATTCTCCTCCGTGGCCATGGAAAAATGTATATTTACAATGACAACAATTATACTTCATCATTAAAACGTTTCCAACAAAAAAACAGATCGACTTCTGTCAGCTTGGTGAACAAACACTTTATTTGGATAATCTACCATATGACAGCTGAAGCAGCAGTGAGTGTCCAGCGGGCGACACTGTTTTCACACTAATCAGATCAAAGTAAACGAAATTCTACAAAACTTAAGAGAAAAAAATCGAATTATCATGCGAAGCGATAAAATAGCTTCTCTTCCCTGCAAACGATCCAATGAAGAATGTGAATATTTAACTTAAGGCAAAAACAAAACAAAAGATAAGCAGGTATCTGTATTAATTTCAGCATTTGTAGCAGAGGACGATCCTCCCTGAATGGCTGCGGTGTCCCAGCATGCAACACTGCGTGACGTAGCTTCACATTCTCTATAGAAGAGCTCTTTTCATTCATTTCCTCCTGATTATTTTAGTTTTTCATTTGCATTTTGCTCTTTTGTGTTTTTCATCCCATGAATAATTCACTGAATGCTCTAAGAATCTCTGGTTCC
>NW_015651557.1:884358-893402 GCF_001515625.1 Sinocyclocheilus rhinocerous | reverse complement strand
AAGAATTGTCTTTGATCTTTCAAGCTGTTTCATGGAACTCAGCGGGAGGTGCATGCATCAGTCCAAAAGAAGTTAAATAAAAAGCGCCCATCCATAAAACAAAAGTGTCTCACACGGCTCCGGGGGGTGAACAAAGGCCTCCTGTAGCGAATCGATGCATTTTTGTAAGAAAAATATCCATATTTAAAACATAATAATCAATTTAATCTAGCTTGCGCTCACTGTTGTAAACGGAAGCAGTTCCAGGCAGATGACGTAGGACGTCGGCTTTGCGCATGCGCTGCTCAGAAGTGACGTATGCGGAAGCGCAGGGGAGAGATCAAAACAAAACAATGGTCACTAATTAGAAGTACAAAACGAGGATTTGTAAAGAAGAATGTCGGAGGATTTCGATATAAGCCAAGAGGAGACTGGTTTTCCTTTGCTAAAGTAAGGAAACTTTGCTTCCTTTGCTCCTGTTAACAAACGTTGGTTTTCATGAGACTCACCGGCGCATGCGCAGCGCTGAACTCATACGTCATCCTCCCGGAGCTGCTTCCGTGTACAACTGTTGGCGCAAGCTAGATTAAAGTGATTATTACGTTTTGAATATGGATATTTTTCTTACAAAAACACATCGATTTGCTACAGAAGGCCTTTGTTCACCCCCGGGAGCCGTGTGAGACACTTTTTTTTATGGATGGGCTCTTTTTATTTCACTTCTTTTGGACTGATGCACTGCAACACCCGCTGACTGCCATTAAACAGTTTGAAAGATCAAAGACAATTTTTAATATAACTCCGACTGGATTCGTCTGAAAGAAGAAAGTCATATACACCTAGGATGCCTTGAGGGTGAGTAATTTATGGGCTAATTTTCATTTTTGGGTGAACTAACCCTTTAAAGGCAAAAACAAAACAAAAGATAAGCATGTATCTGTATTAATTTCAGCATTTGTAGCAGAGGGTGATCCTCTCAAAATGGCGGCGGCGCCCCAGCTTGCAACGCGGCGTGACGTAGCTTCACATTCTCTATAAGAGATGTATTCATTATACAGTGTAGATAGACTGAAGTCAGTGATGATGTTCTTTGGTAATGTAAATGTTCTTTGTTCGTTTTCTGTAGCTGCTTTTTGAGTGACTGAGTAAATGTAAGCATTATAATTAGTAACTTGCACTGTTTTTATTAAATTATTATCATGTAAAATACAAATTCAGTCATTTTAAAAATATTTTATGACATGACATCCATATGCTATTCGAGATGCATGTGGAGTTAATAGATTACACTAACATTAGGCTGATATTATTTCTGTTCATCAAAGAATTCTGATGGATGGATCATGATTTCCACCAAAATTGTAAACTGTACAAACTGTTTTAACATTGATAATAATAAGATACCTTAATAATTGAGTATCAATTATAGCTGATAATAACTGAGCCCCAAATCAGCATATTTGAATGATTTCCAGAGTATCATGTGCCACTGAAGACTGGAATAATAACTGCAGAAAACTGAGCTTTAAATTAAATTTTTAAATGCATTAAAATATTTATATTTAAATAAATGCAGTCTTGAAGAGCATAGACCGCTTTCAAAAAAACATTACAAATCTTAATTATTCCAAACCTATTCTTTGACCGTTAGTGTATAAAACTTTTATTTCCCCTGAATCCAATGAAAGATGTTCTTTGTGTTGTTTGTGCATTTACTCTCACTTTTAGAACTGGGCTGCCTCTGCACACCAGAGCTCATGAATCAGAGAATGCTGCAAAAGCAATGAAAATGGTGTGTCACAAAAACATTGAGGAAGAATGTGAAAACACACACAAACACACTCATAACCATCCACTGACCAATGGGAATTTTACCAATGAGAAGGGGTCCAATAGTGATTTTCCAAAACATGCTTTTTGTATTCCAAAGTTTTGGAATCTTATACTTATGCAGATCTTCACGTCATGTTGGATTTACCGTGATTACAAACTCTCAACTTGAATATCTCTAAATTTTTGCATTCAGAATTATCTGTCTCTATGACGACGCTTACAAAGGCAAAATATATCCATGTGCTCAGTCTTGTTGATGACAGCAAAATACTTAATTGACCTCCTTGTGCTTTTGCAAAGCGTTTAAAATGGAAGAAAGTGCATCAGCGAATAAAACGTCAAATAGAAATGCCTCCAGAGGTTAACTGCTTAACTGTCAAAGCCACTTCTGTTTCGATGTCGCATCTGACCTTTCATAAAGCTTGAAGATTGCAGTTTTTCTAATTAGAGCAATTTTGACATCAGGTGATCTGTGAAATGCTATGTCAGCGCTTTCTCCAGTGTGAAAGCCCTTTTAGTATTTGCATGTGGCATTTGTTTAAGTCTGACTCTTTAATGAGATACAGAATTGGTTTCTCCTTGGAATATTTTCTGGATTAAAAGGCAATAATGTAAAGTAAACGTCTCATCCTGACCCCATCTGTTTCCACAGTACCAAAGGACGGCCTTAAAAGCCAAGCTGTGTTTGATGAAATCCGCATGTCGTACATCAAGGAGCTGGGCAAAGCCATTGTTAAACGAGAGGAGAACTCCAGCCAGAACTGGCAGAGGTTTTACCAGCTCACAAAGCTTTTGGATTCAATGCAGGAGGTAAGCTGGCATCTCTAACAATCAGCAAAAACAAACTAGACACGTTACTGGCAGATGGTTTTATTGCGTCTACAAGAGAGAAGAACACGCCAGGCCAGAAACGTACTTTATGCAAGTACGTAAGCGTTCGGTCAGCACGTTGCGTACATTGTGCATTGTGTTAAGGCAGAATGCCCAGTCCTGTTCCTGGAGAACAACCTTCCCGCAGAGTTCAGTTCCAAGCCTAGCTAACACATCTGCCTGTAATTAGTAAGTGTTCCTGAAAATCTTAATTAGCTGGTTCAGATGTGTTTGATTAGGGTTGGAGCTCCAGGAACAGGATTGGGCACCCCGTGCGTTAAGGAATAAATTCAAGTGCATTGTCATTGCAGTGAGAAACAGTGCTGGGTAGTAGTGCTGGGCGGTATACCGGTTCATACCGAATACCGGTGTTTATTTTTGTTATGATATTAATTTTTAAAATACCGCAATACCGGTATATGTCGCTTAAACAACGTTCGGAACGCAACACTGTTTGAAAGGGGTCCCTTTTCACTGTTGCACTGTGGTGAGGGAACAGCTGTATGTGTTACTAAGCGTGAAAGTTCCGAAACTGAAGCTGTAGAACTAATAGAACGTGATGACACAGAAGAACTCATCCACAATATCCACATTGACAAATATCAAATATCCCCCGCCCCCTGCCATCAGCTCCCGCGTCTCACACAATCACGAGCTCGACTTTAGCACTAGATTTAGCAACTTCAGACCCTTTTAGCGGCTTTTTTCCATAGAATATTCATACTGACAAACCTAGCGACTTTTTTCGATAAACCTTAGCTATGGTTCAGTTGGAAGATTTCGCCAGTGCTGTCCCGCGAACGCGAGGTCTGACTTTCCCGGAGAAGAGTCACCTCTCTCGGCATCTGTTCTGTGCAGTGAGCGGCAGAGAAGCAGCGCATTCAGTTGGCAGCACCGCAGCCGACTCGTCAATAAATGAGTACAAAACAGCGTTTCCTAGCACCTGTCGCTTACTGATTGTTTGGAATTATAAATATGAGCGTAGTTCGTCTGTTAATATCACACGCACCTTTTTAGTTTGTTGTTTTTAGTTTGTTACTCAGACGCAGGCAGTGCGCTGCATGAGACAAAAAAGTAATATAGCCAAAACAACCACATAGCCGCTCTTTAGTGTAGATGCATGTTGATTTTATCAGACGATGCCGCGATTATAAATGAGAGTGACTCCTGGTTAACATGTATTAAAAGGGGTCGTGTTTAGTCACTATTTAGTGTGGTATTTTTTGACAATATTCACTCATCATGACAGTAAAATAGGGCATTCTAAGTCAATATACTGCAGTATTTCCTCTCTCAATCAGTAGAAAATATGGTTAACACCCGGTCATGCATGAAAACAAAATACCGTCATGTACCGTGAAACCGGTATAATTTTGAAAAATACCATGATATAAATTTTTGGTCATACCACCCCAGCACTACTGGGTAGTAACTGATTACATGTAATCTGGATTATGTCATCAGATTCCAAAATTAAGTACTTATAATTAGATTATATTAAATTTTAAAGTACTTGTAATCAGATTACAGTTACTTTTTTTATAGATTACATGATTACATATTATTTACACAATGGCAGTACAGTATTAATAATGTATTGATTTGCCCTAATTCTTATATTTTCTCTCTCAAATTTTCCTTTCTAAAAAATCTTACCGCTCATACACATTTGGAAAATCTTCCAGTTTTAGGGAACTGCAGACACCAGCCACTAGTCAGGTGACTATAATTACACAGAAAATGAATAGGCTACACAATTAGTTTTAATTTGACATTTGGTGATTTAATGAATGAATAGCTTTTCATCACCTCACGAACCCCAGTTTGGGAAACCTTGGTGTAATGCAATGTTTAATGCAGTTTTTAATGTTGATTACAAAGAATGGAAGATATTGTTTACAAGGTAGCTCAAAAGTAATCAAAAAGTACTCAGACTACTTTACCTAGTTTGTGAAATCCAACACATTATATTACTAACTACAATTTTCATTATGTCATTTGTAATCAGTAATGGGCTACAATTTGTATGTAATCTACCCAGCACTGGTAATAATCCTCAGTACTTCAGGAGACAATATTTTGTTTATAGGCATTCTAAAAAGCATTCTAAGACTTGTTTAAAAGGTATAAATGCATATTTTTTTTGAATGTGACAGTACATATATAAGCCAATGAAGTATGTGTGCTGGGTTCTTAGTGATGTCAAAATAAAGGTCCCGCTTTTTATTAAGTTCCCAGCCAAACAGAAAATGTATTGCCCAATGCTGATAATTAAAAATGGTGCCATATATCAGCCATGGTGATATATCAGTCGATCACTACTTATGAATGTACATGCATTAGGTTGCAGTGTGTAAAAGCCCTATTGAAATGCTACTTTTGTCCACAGATGGTGGAGGGGCTTCTCAACTTCTGTTTCTACACATTTGTGAATAAATCTCTGAGTGTGGAGTTTCCTGAGATGCTGGCGGAGATCATCAGCCATCAGCTACCAAAATTTAAAGACGGGAGTGTTAAGCCTCTTCTGTTCCATCAGAAATGACTGCCTTAGATCATAACAATGCCTTAACCCCACCCTTTTCTTACCAGCGCTAGTCCAACCTGCCCATTTTCCCCAAACATCCTGAATGAACTGAGGGATACAGTCACTTCTGCTTGATTCTCAGAGGGAAGAGGTGAAGTTTGCTCTTCAGTAATGTTCGTGGAGCAGGACAAAGTTGTGTACTTGGAGCAGACGGAATGTGACTTTGAGAATTGAGAACATTTTTAGTGATATTTTCTCTTTTTTGCATGTACACTGCTGAAATGTTTACAAAGGTATATCAAAAAAGGGAAATGTGCCTTTTTTGCGCTTTGCGAATCAGTTTTGAACATTTCTCAGGCTAACGCAATGACTTGGCATACAAAATTTATGTCGATGATTCACGTTCATCACGTCTGTTTCTGTCCTTGTCTAAACCTGCCGTGATGGTTCAGTGTAGGTGGCCGCTCAACGCTCCCCAGAGGTGCTCGAAATTTTGAAGACGCTGATGAAACATAAGATCATATAATGTATTTTTTAAGTCTCATCGAATCTCCAAATCGTAAAATAATTTTGCATGGAGCACCATGAAAATTCCACAATATAATTCAAATGAAGATCTGTTCCACGACTGACGGCAAATACTGAATTGTTTCTTTGTTTGTTTGTTTTTTGAATATGTTCCACTGAAGTATAATTTGTAGGGATAGGTCACCCAAAAATTCCATTGAATTCTTATATTGGATTTCCCAAAATTATTCCATTGTTTATTCACCCTCATGTTGTTCCAAACCTATGACTTTCTTTACTCCGTGGAACACAAAAGGACAAATTCTGAATAATTCCCTGGTTGCTATTTTCAATTCACTTCCAATGAATGGAGCTTCAAAAACGAAACAAAAACATTACGAAAGTCTTGTAAAAGTGGCTCATCTGTGACTCATTTTCTGTATTCCAAGTTTTATTAATTCATACAAAAGCATGGTGTGATGAGCAAACCTAAATTAAAGTCATTATTCACTGAAAACCTACCCCTTCAGTGAGCTGTTGAGAACCAGATCAGTCCAGTCCATTTAGACATTTTGTGATCTTGATCAACTGGTTTAATATAAAAATGTGGCTCAAAAGAAATGAATCAGACATTTTTGTCAGTCCTCATTGTCTAAAAAAAAAAAAAAATAAAGACCAGCATTTTCTTGAATAGTGCATCTTTTAAATACAATAATATATCTATATCTGCCCCCCCCCCACACACACACACAAAATAGAAAGTAATTTATTTACAAACAACACAATGTTGAGAAAATTATATATATATACATTATTAATACAATTCTAAAGAGTGTGAACTATTATTATATATTATAACTATTATTAAAGGGTTTTTTATGTTGATTACCTCAGGTTCACATAAAATAAATAACAATTTTGACTTGCAAGCATTTGGATACAAAACACGTGATGCTAAGTCATGAAATCAGTGAATGAGTTCAGGGTTCGTCAGATTTCCATCCATTCTGGTCACATTGAGATTAGCGTATCCCAGCATTCCCCTCCTGTCGACTGTCGTGTGTTCATGTCATTTGGTGAATGTTTGTGCGTGTTTAAAGTTGCACATCCACCAGCATCCCCGTTTTTAATTGAATGTTTTTGGAATGCTCTCTGCATATTCTAAATCTGGTAACCCATACGAGGCCCACAAGTTTTGACCCACTTTTCTTGTCTGTGTCTTTGATGTGTCCCTGTGGTGCCAAGCCACAAACGCACTCTTTTGTGGTAACTTCAGAACAAAAGGAACATTTGTCGTTCTCGTGCTGGGACATGTGTTTGCTCATTGTTACGTGTCAACTGACATTGGTGTCTGCGCTTCAGGGTTTTTGCACCAGCTACGCTTGATTACCAGCGTAAAGGAATAATTCATCCAAAAATGAAAATTCTGTCGTTTTTATCACGTTGTTCCAAACTTTTTCTGTCACTATGTTGTACGGAAAAGTACTTTGTGAAGATTCTTCACAATGTCGTCTTTTGTGTTCCACGAGATGGGTAAAAAAAAAGCAAATGGGTTTGGAATGACACACGGGTGAGTAAATAATGACAGAATTTTCATTTATATAATATTCCTTTTTTTTGTTGCACCCGAGTATTTCTAGTGTTTGTGTACATAAGACAATTGAACATTCAAACACTGACCTATCAAAACTATTTTTAAAAAAAATATACAACTATGTTCATTTGATTAAGCAATTAATTTTGCCATGCACAGTATCAAACAACTCGTGGCGATCAGAGGGTTAAAGGTTCATTTCCAGCAGTGCAGCCATTTTTTGACAGCATGTGAGAGAATCTGCTGTGTGTCATTGGACTCGTGCTTTTGGAGTGTTACAGAGACACTGTTTGTTTAATGCTCATTTCCAACGGCTGATGTGAAATTGAAATGTCACTGTGCATATCCCAGAGGATTCCCCAAATATTTTAGCGTATTTTAAGACAATTTTTTTACAAATTCCTCGCTAGGTTTGTGAGCTTTCTATTTGTTTCACAGTAGGCCTTGCAAAGGGAGTTTTTGAGCCATAAAACATAGGTTGTATAAATTCTGAAGTATGCTGAAATGTCAAAAAAAAAAATGTTGTTTGGTAATCATTGATCATTTTTAAAAGCAACTAAAACAAAAATATAATTACACAGATTCTCTTTGATATACACATCATTTTACAAGAAAATAATTTTAATACATGAAGTTGCATTGCTATCTTTTTTGTCAAGATCTGTATTGCAGATGCACTTTTGAAAAATAGTGTCATGTTGTATGTAAATGTAAATTCTATAAATCTATAGGGAATATATAGGTAATCACTGTTTTACAGAATGACAGCTTAAAGTTATGTCAGAGATGCAAGTGTATTTTGTATAGTGCAACAGAGTGACCAAAGCAATGCAGATTAAAACAAATAAAATAAAAAAATAAAAATCAATATTTTAAAGCAGTTACATTTTACAGTAGCACTTACTACCCGACTCTAGGCTCTTTTTACTTGATTTTATCCTTTTCTATTTCTTTTATAAAGATTTAGGCTTTGGTCTCATGTATAATGCTGTAAAATTAACTAGTAAAAATATAAATAAAGCTGTGTAAAAGTAATGTATCAAAGCCTGATAATTTGCACTACTCTAATACTGGCCTGGCATAGTATATTTTGTACAAAAATTCATGCAGATACTATCTTTAAAGATTAAGGGCAAATCATATTTCACTGGTATATGGGTTTCAATAAAGTCTGTTTTGTTTGCATTTCAGTTATATGTAAAATAATCCGATGTAAATGATATACAATGTCTATTTGTTTGAAAAAAAAAAAAAGTTTTGTATGACTTCTGTATTACACCTCTCCTGTAGTCAATGTCGATCTTTACACATATTTGATTAAATGTTGGACAAAATTTGTTCAGAAGAAGGGTAGCATCTTTGTTATACTGGGAAATCATTGTGCTAATTTGCTTTTTTTTCCCCCATTGTATCTGAATGTTGACACAAATCTACACTCTGACAAACTTGTTTGTTGCCTATATCTATAGAATAGTTCATCTGTACCAAACAAACCAGGTCCAAATAGACTTCAAAGCAGTTTTGTTATTGAAAAAACAAAACAAAAACACATTTACATCATGTTTAAAGGGGTCATATGATGTTGCTAAAAAGATCATTATTTTGTGTATTTGGTGTAATGAAATGTGTTTATGCGGTTTAAGGTTAAAAAAACATTATTTTCCACATACTGTACATTATTGTTTCTTCTCTATGCCCCGCCTTTCTAAAACGCGTAGATTTTTACAAAGCTCATCG
>NW_015651557.1:879180-882098 GCF_001515625.1 Sinocyclocheilus rhinocerous | reverse complement strand
TAAAACCCATTACAAACGAGGCATTTGTTGCATCCAGTGGGGACATAATTATGGATTATAATGACTTATACTGTCTTTTTACACGTTGCGTTGCATTGCGCCGTTAAACAGTCCTCCATAAAATGTGCCGGTGATCCACAGCACTAAGTTGATGTATTTCCTCAGCGACCAGCATGGATCAGCTCTAGGCATGACGAAGCGGATATCGTCCTCTTTTGGAAGATCAAACAAAGTAGTTTCGCTTTCACAACGAAACACACAGCGCCTTCACGACATGGCGGCGGCGGCAACAATACTACAGCGAGAATAAAAGTTACGCCTTCTTTTTTTGCGTGAACATTTGGGCGGCGTTATGTAAATCTTCCCACATAGTGAGGTAGATATGTGGGGGTGTGTTAGAACGAGGCGTTTTAGGTAGGCGTGGCTGACTCTTAACTTTTATAAAGAATATCTCTGGATTTGAGACTTTAGTCTTTGCAACTTTACAGATCTTCTTTATGCACCAAGAGCTTGTAACACTCCAAAGAGAAAGGAAAAATTGAGAACATTATTTTTATTTGATAGAAAAAAATCTAAACAACTGAACCATGTTTTCATTTATTAGACATCCTAAAGAATATTAAGGCTCAGAAAATAGTACAATTAAAAAAAAAAAAAAAGTAAAAAGATCAATTGGGCTATCAAAAATTAAGTTAGTGTGCTACAATAAAAATATATATAATTCAAATTTTACAAAATATTATACCTCATCAATCATCACTTATTTACAATGTTAATATGCCCCAAAAGAACACAAATCTCATCCAAGATAATGCTTAAATAAGAGTGGTTTACATATGATGTTAATTCACATTAAGAGATAATTTACTCTTTTCCACTTACATGCTAATAAATGAGAAAATACTGAATATTTTTTTTAAATGCTTACTGATATACAAAAGAGTGCAAGTTCCCCCCCCATAATTAACAGTTATCTCTTAGTAGTTCTAAACCAAACAGATGCGAGGACCTGAAGGATACAAAAAGACATTCAAAAAGCCTCAGACTGCATAGAAACGGCAAACATTTTACATCATGAAGAACCAGGAAGTGCTCACATATAAAAGCATTATTAAAAAAAAAAACAATAATAGTAATAAATACAAATTCATGATGAGCCCCTAAAAATACAATTGCTTGATTGTGGCTGAGATAGAAGCAACAGCTTGGTCACAGGGCTTGTTTTTTTTCCCTTTTACCTTGTGTTGATCTATGTGTTAAACAGCGGCAATGCATTGTGGGATGCGTGGAACAATTACACGCTAGGGGAATGCCACAGTTGCCAAAAAAATCCATACTATCGCACAGACACGCTCAGGCATACAAACTCGGCTATTCTGACTGAAGTTCAGTTGTTTTCAAAAGCGGGCTCTGTGCCTCACCGCTTTCATTGACTCCCAGCTACACAAACTCCACGTAGTTTTCCGGAATTAACCCGGTCTTCCCATCCAAGGTGCCCTCCAGCCAGCCTGGTTCTCTTGACGGATGAACTAAGAGACAAAGATGCAAACGGAAGATCATTTTAGATGCCACTGACAACTTTATCCCGTTTATTCTCTATTTCCACAGTGCGAAAGGAATAAGGACCATTCCAGATTCAAGTTAGACCAAAAATAACAACCTGATTTCATGGCAATTCGTACATATTTTTAGGAGGTGGCTAATTTCACGAATGTGTACGATTTTTGCTAAATCATATGTATTTTATGAGTTCCCCAATTCGTATGAATGACCTACCCCTAACCCTAAACCTAACCGTCACTGGGGTCTAGACAAATCGTACGAGTGAGGTTGTACAAATTCGTATGAATTAGCCATCTCGTAAAATACATGCGAATTGGTCGAGAGATAGCGTTGAAAATTATCAAGTTGACTGTATCTCTCAAAGAGACCTAACAATCTTTCGAAGCATTTTGAAACCACTATTTAATAGGGCTGGGTATTGACACAAATTGCACGATTCGGTTTAGATTCACAAGCTTGTGATTCAATTCGATATCAGTTATTTTGGATGCATCAGGTACAGTACATGGCAAATTTTCTCAAGGAAAAAAAATCTCAAATAATGCTGTAAAATATACATGAGAGTTAGTTGGTGCCGCATTACATGAAGGTTGAAATGAACTGATTTGTATACAAACACTTTTATTATAACAATAATATTATAATACCAACTTTACAATTACATAGGCTAAATTCATTTTTTTAAATATAAACATTTAAATGGTGGCTGTCATCAAAACATGATATTGAAGAATAGTAAAAATTGTAATGAATATGTTATATGGTGCATATATTTAGCAAAATGCTCCTCAGTAGAGTTCATTTTTCTAGCTGACTAACGAGTTTATGGTCACCGAATATGTGATGTTATGTGATTTACGTGATCTTTCTGAGGTTGAAACACTGATTGAGTGATTCTATGAGAAGGGATACGGATTTCGGTAAGTTGTACTCTTTCTTTTAACACACCTTCCAATGTTTATTTATGTTTATTTTGTGCTGTAACTGGTATTAAAGCGGAGGAGATGATCAGTTCATGTGCGCTTTGCACTGCCACTTCTCTTGAACTTGAGGCGCTACAGTGATCTGCTTATTACACAGCTGCTTGCCACAAAAGTAAATAATTAGACATGAAACCTTGATCAGCGGCAGCGGAGTGATACATTAAGCATATAATTACTAACGGTCAAATTGACTCGTACACTCTAAAAAATGCTGGGTTAAATATAACCCAGCGCTGGGTTAAAAAGGGACAAACCCAGCTATTGGGTTGTTTTGACCCAGCGGTTGGGTTGAACCCAACCGCTGGGTCAAAACAACCCAATAGCTGGGTTTGTCCCTTTTTAACCCAGCGCTGGGTTATATTTAACCCAGCA
>NW_015651557.1:873428-878609 GCF_001515625.1 Sinocyclocheilus rhinocerous | reverse complement strand
TCGACCCAGCGGTTGGGTTCAAAACAACCCAATAGCTAGGTTTGTCCCTTTTTAACCCAGCGCTGGGTTATATTTAACCCAGCATTTTTTAAAGTGTAGTAACCGGATGAGCCTGTGTTTATTAGCTTTACCGGTTGTTATCGGGGAATAACACACCGCGGAATGTTGTGATTGACCAATCAGAATCAAGTATTGCAGAGAGCTGTGTAATAATCCACATTAAGCAGCGCCAAAATGGTATTTATTGTTTAAATATTGTAATAAAATGGACAGAATTTGAAATCGGAGACTTTGTTTCACATCAAAATTAACAAAGTGGTAAGCTTATTGCAATTTATTGGATTGGATCCCAATCGATTCTTGGGATTTGAGAATCAATATAGTTTCGCAAAAATGAGAATCGATTAAAACCGAGAAATCCAAATTTTTTTTTTTTTACCCAGCCCTATTTACTCTTGCAGTAGAGCGGCTGTGAACACGCCTGAGGTTTCATTAAACAGTAATCTGATCTACTGCTAAACTGTGTCAAGTGTCAGACTGCGGCAGCTTGGAGCTCTGATACCTGTTAAGGGGCAAAAGGTGGAACAAAGCAGAGATATCAGTTTGCTCCTCTTATGCGGACGCTAAAGCCTCTAACCTGCTTAGCTAACCAGATATACGCAATACACCCACTGAGGGCTAAAAATGGAGACCCCCCTTGCTGGGGACTTACCATTCTCGAATATGGTGCCTGCGATAAAGGACAGCTCAGAGTCATGTTCAGCCTTGCAGGCATATAGCGCACGTGCCTTTCGTAGCGGAGGACTGGAGACGATACAAATATATATATACACATAAATCTTTTAAAACTTTAAATGAAGTGCATAATTTGCAGATTAATTCATTTATTTGCAATCAATATCAGAAAAATACCCATATGAAAGTAATTCAAAGACATAGAGTTAAAAAAAATAAACATGAAGGTGGTACTTCAAGCTGGAACTGCTCCAAATGTACGCATGTTTAAGCAGGCTAATGCACTAATTTCATTTTTTTTTTTTAAACAAAAACATTGAGTTCAAATGTTCAGTGCTTTAACATCAGTAAATAAAACATATCTCAAAAGGACCATGATATCAGCATGGCTTGTTGAAAAATGATGTCAAGGGAATGTTATGCTTTATTATTTATTTATTTAGATCATGTTGGTTTTTGAAATACCTTGGTGTTACCATGTAAATACTATAGTACATACATGTATTAATCACTATGTCCCATATTATATAATAGGGATGCACCCATATGAAAATACTGGCTAATATTAATATTTGATACTGTTTTGTCTAAAAAATAAAAATAAAGTACTAAATAAAACATCAGTCGTTTTAAATGCTACAAGTGAATTATGAAACAAAATAATCATGTACAGTATGAAAAAATGGGTATTCTTGATGGATATTATTACATTATTAAATTATTAGTGTTTTTAAAGATTAAATTTAAGTGAGTGCTAGAAGACAGAAAAGGTAATCTACACATAAAAACAAGGGCTCTGAGCATTCGTAATTAAATATACAATAACTGATACTGATACTGATAAATAAATAAAAAAATCTAATATCAGCTAATGACCATTATGGTACAGATATATTGTGCATTCCTAGTATGTATATATAACATTTGAATAACGGTTAAATACGACTGACAAAAAAGTACCAGAAAGTACAATAGTATTCTCCATTAGATACCATAGTGTACATTAATATACCATAGTATCACCACAGTAGTATAAGGATTAAGAAAAATATGCACTTTATTTTACAGGCCTGTTCCACGTGTACAATAACTGGGTAATAACTACAGTAGGTAATAACCCTGAACTTACCCCTAAACCTAACCTCAACTTATGCAGTTACCTTATTTTAGCCAGTACTTTCTTAGGTAAGTACACTGTATGTACACGTACTGTAAAATAAAGTGCAGCCAAAATTTGATTGGTGTACATACATTTATTCGGATCATTAAACATGAAATACATCATCATACACAGGGGCGGACTTAACGTTTAAGCGAGGTAAGTGGCCGCTTAGGGCCCCCGGGAAATCAGGGGGCCCCCTCTGATATTGGCGAAACATATTTGCAGCGTTGAGCAATGCAGCCAATCACAGACATATACGTTAACTTCTTGAACGCAATGACCAGAAGTGTTTAAGTTGGAATCCACTCACCGTGCAAAATGCCGAGTTTTTGTCAAGTGCTGAGTTCTGAAAGCTCGGGAATCCTCTCTTTATAGCAAAGTGTAGATATGATGTAAATAAGAGATTCATTTTTTGCAGTGTAGAGAGCTTATCAACGCAACGTAGGAAGATCGCAATGAACTGAAGTGAGTGACAGCTTTTAGTGACTATATGAGGGAGTGCTCTTTGCATTCATTCTAAGCTGTTATAAGCAGTGTTGGGGAAAGTTACTTTTAAAAGTAATGCATTACAATATTGCGTTACTCCATAAAAAGTAACTAATTACGTTACTTAGTTACTTTTTATGGAAAGTAATGCGTTACGTTACTTTTGTGTTACTTTTTAAATCTGGACAGGGCTTGCTTGTTTGTTTTTAAAATAAAAAAGTTATATTTTTGGCAAATATAAAAGCCTTTTCACACCAAAAGTGAAATGAATAAGCCTCAGGCTGAAGGGAAAGTAAATTTACGTCCGTACAGTAGAATGCAGAAGAAGAAATGTCAACTTACTTGAAAAAAGTAATCTGATTACGTAACTCGCGTTACTTGTAATGCGTTACCCCCAACACTGGTTATAATAATGTCTCAGAACAGAGATATTCACCTCAGTAAAGAAAGTATTGTGTTTCAAGTCATAATTTTATTTATCTTGATGTTTCAAAATGACTCTCTGTGTGCTTTTCCGAGGCGCGCCGGCTCGAACTGCCGTGCACTCGTATAAATGCACGAATGCGATGACTGGAGATTTTCGCTTAATAGCAGATTTCATTTTTTTTTTTTTTTTACATTTGTTTCTCGGCAAACGCTACCGTATGCCTTCAGAGCACTTGGAATATGGAATGATTTGCATGGGATAAATTTGTGTTTGTAAAAAGATTGTATATTTTTTTAGGTAGCCTAATATGGCTTTAGAACAGCATCAGGTTGACTAATTACTGGTTGCGAAGAGATAAATAAACTATAAACTATGAGAGCGAGCGAGCAAAACAAGGGTTAAGCCCCGTTCACACCAAGAACGATAACTATAAAGATAACTATAGAGATAACGATAGTAGCATCCACACCAGCGAACGATATCATCTGTAAACGCACGCTCCTCTGCCGCTTTAAATTCTCGAGCTCATTATAGCAGGATGGATTCTGATTGGCTGTCAATGTTTTTTTATCATTCATCAGCTGGGAAAAAATCGTTCTGAAAGTGATTTCAACGATATAGTTTCTCTGTGCCTTTATCGTTATAGTTGTGGTGTAGACTCTGCTATTCTTTAATATTGAAAACGATTTTTAGAATTATATCTTTATCGTTATCTTTATAGTTAACGGGGCTTTAGGTGTAAAAGAGCACATAGTTATTATGTTAGGGCCCCATACCTGGAATTTGCTTAGGGCCCCCAACAGGTCCGCCCCTGATCATACATACAGTTTATGCAATGACAGAAATGACACTTCCCATAAAGAACGGTATATTACTACCGTTACGCAGTGCATCAGAGTGATGAAGTTAGTTGATGTATATGCTCAGATGTGAGGAGGGAAGGTGTGAATGTGCAAAGCTGAAGTTTAACACCAAACGATTAGAATACTGCACTGCTATAGATAGCTGCCTAAGCAGGCCAGAGCAGGACACACACCTGACGGGGGAGGATTCGCTGGAGGCCAGCTGGGGGCTGGAGGGGGCAGAGAACATCGGCCATGAGGGGGAGCGCGGTGAGGTGGGACTGGGTGAAGCCGGGCTGCGACAAACACACACACGCAGGCACGCACTATGTGATCCCAACACCAACATTTATGTTACGGCAGCTGCTGAGCTGCAGCTTTCACAAGAGACTTCAAGAGGGAGTTGCATCATCGGTTTAAAGAAATAGACATAAATGCAGTTAAACATGCTTGAGACTTTCATGCTAACAGGAAAAGTACAGCCAAAAATGACCATTCTGTCATAATTTACACAACTCTTGTCTTTCATGTCCTGTGTGAACACAAAAGGAGATGTTTTGACGGATGTTCATGTCAAGCTCCTGAAATGACAGCCATTGGTCACTGTACATACTGTATGTTGCATGTGAAATACTGTAGCAGTGCGAATATTTGCCAAAGCATCTCTTTTTGTCTTCCACTGGAGAATGAAAGTCCACTGGTTTGGTGAGTAAATGATGACTGAATTGTCATATTTAGCGGAACTGAGTTAAACATCCTGAGGAAAATCATTAGTCATAATTTGTGTTACTCATGTAACATGAGTAATCTCACATTAATCTGAGAGGGTTTGTATTTATGTAAAAGGTTTCTGTTCCATCAAAATTGTCTATGAAAACTTCAATGCTGGCTGTTAAACTGAAAACTGGACAAACTTACCTTGTCGACATGCTGCTGCGAACTTTTGGATTTTGACTGTAAATAATAGAAACAATATTAACAGGTTAAGCTATTTTTTTGTCTCAGCTTAACATTCATGAATATGCAAAAAAAGAGATGAACTAAACTATTGAATTATTATTTAATAATAATAATAATAGTAGTAGTGCTGTCAAACGATTAATCGCGATTAATCGCATCCAAAATACATTTTTATTCACATAATATATCTGTGTGTACTGTGTATATTTATTATGTATATATAAATACACACACATGTATTTATATATTTAAGAAAAATTGTATGATTATATATTAAATATATTTATATATACTATATATATTGTATGAATATAAATATATACATGTAAATGTTCTCAAAATATATACTGTATGTGTGTGTGTGTGTGTGTATTTATATATACATAATGTACACAGTACACACATATATTATGTACACAAAAACTTTAATTTTGGATTTATTAAATTAATTTAATTTGGATCAATTAATTGTTTGACAGCACTAAATAATAGTATATATCAATAGGATCTCCTAACTTACACACACACACACACACACACACACACACACACACACAGTCTGGTCAGCT
>NW_015651557.1:854491-873262 GCF_001515625.1 Sinocyclocheilus rhinocerous | reverse complement strand
CTCTGCCAATAGTTAGAAATGGCACTATAGTAAGCAGTGTTTAATAAACAGCTGTTTTTATAAATTCTTCTGAGGTGAAATTCAGTGCAGTCCCGTATCGTGATACGTATCGTATCGTGACTTTGCTGGTGATACACAGCCCTAGTACAGACCGTATTTTCTATTGCCCTACACCAACCCTACCCCTCACAGGAAACTTTCTGCATTTTTAGATTTTCAAAAAACTTAATTCTGTATGATTTATAAGCTTTTGTACCCGTGGGGACCACAATTTAGGTCCCCACCGTGACACGAGTCCCCATGAGTCTGTGTGTAGTCAGGTTTAAGTCCCCACCAGGATATATAAACCAGTACACACACACACACACACACACTTGTGTGTGTGTGTATGTAAAAGTTAGGAGAACCTATTGAATTCTATGGTTTTCTGTATCAGGACAAAATCAGGTCAGGTCCTTTTTTACAATTTGGAAAGTAAAACCTCAGATGAACAACATCACATGACATAATGCACCTTGTTCTTATTTATTTAACAAAAATAAAGCCAAGATGGAAAACCCATGTGTGACAAAATTAGTACACCCTATGATTTAATTGCCTGTAGATCCACTTTTAGCAGCAATAACTTGAAATAATCATTTTCTGCATGACTTTATCAGTCAATCACATTGTTCTGCAGGAATTTTGTCCCACTCTTCTTTACAACGATGCTCTAGTTTATTGAGGTTTGTGGGCATTTGTTTGTGCACAGTATTTGAGTCTGGATGAGCTCTGGACTTTGCTATATTGCAACACCTTGATTCTTTTCTTTTTCAGCCGTTCTATTGTAGATTTGCTGGGGTGCTTGGGATCATTGTCCTGTTGCAAGACCCAATTTTGGCCCAACTTAAGCCGTTGGACGGATGACCTCAGATTTGACTCTAGAATACTTTGGTGTACAGAGGAGTTCACGGTCGACTCAATGACTCTGAGGTGTCCAGATCCTGTGGCTACAAAACAAGCCCAAAATCATCAGCCCTCCACCAGCACGTGTGACTTTTGCTATGAGATGTTTGTGCTGATATGCTCTTTAAGGTGTTCACCAAACATGGCGCTGTGCTTTATGGCCAAACATCTCCACTTTGGTCTCGTCTGTTCAAAGGCCATTGTTCTAGACATCTTATGGTTTGTTCAGATGCAACTTTGCAAACCTAAACCTTGCCGCCATGCTTTTTTAAGATAGAAGAGTCTTTCCTCTGGCAAGCCTTCTAAACATGCCATACTTGTCCCATATGCTTCTAATTGTACTGTCATGAACTTTATAATTGAACATGTTAACTGAGGCCTGTAGAGTCTGCGGTGAAGTTCTTGGGTTGTCTGCCATTTCTCTGAGCGTTACACGGTCTGATCTTGGGGTGAATTTCCTGGGATGTCCACGTCTGGGAGGATTGGTGTCTGTTTTGAATGTCTTCCACTTGTGAATAAACTTCCTCACTGTAGAATGATGTACTTCAGATTGTTTAGAAATGGCCGTATTACTCTTCCCAGATTGATGGCGACAACAATTCCTTCTCTAAGATCCTTGCTGATGCCTTTCTTCCTTTTCTTCCTTGCAGTTGTGTTAACACACACCTGAAGGCTCCAGACCAGCAAACTGCCAAAACTTCTGCTTTCTTAGAGGTGCTCAGACTTGCTGATGATCAGTTAATCAAAGGCATTTGGTTAGCAGTGCCTGATAACTTACCCTCTTAATTTCTGTTAACAGTAAGGGGGTCCTAACTTTGTCACACATGGCTTTTCCATTTTGGCATTTCAACATTTGAAGTGGATCAAAATCTTTCATCAAAGTTGTCCCAAAACGAAAATGCGTTCTTGTCTTAGGACAACTTTGATTAACTTTTTTTTTTGATCCACTTCAAATGTTGACTACTGTATGTGTGTGTGTGTACGCCTGAAACTCTTGCACTTTCTAAATGTTAAGGAGTGTCAAATATTTCTATTTGTTTCAGCATTCTGACCGCCAACATTGGCTCAACCAATGGCACAAGTTTGGAGTGCGACTATCTGTTTGTCCAACCACTTGAAGATGGAAAACCCGGAAACCTGACCTAAAAATATATATAGACGACAGCATTCCTCTCAGTCCTGTGGCTTTGAGCCGCCAATCCTCGCAGCTGATTTACAACCGAACACACACACACACACACACACAAGACAGACAGACAGACAGACAGACAGACAGACAGACAGACAGACAGAGACACAGACAGACAGACAGACAGACAGACAGACAGACAGACAGACAGACAGACAGACAGACAGACAGAGCAGTGCTGTGCTGTGACTATTAATCTCATAATATCATAGACATTTACCTGGATTAACTTTCACTGATGGCAAACAAATAGGTGTTGCTGGGATTGCAAAAACAGGATTTTCTGCTAAATCCACAAAAATATTTAGATACTACATAACTACTGTCATGCCATATTTAAATAAACTGCTGAATTTTATTTTAATGTTTCTGCATTTCACGGCAGTCAGTAGTTTTTTTTATTGAACATGTTAACTGAGGCCTGTAGAGTCTGCGGTGAAGTTCTTGGGTTGTCTGCCATTTCTCTGAGCGTTACACGGTCTGATCTTGGGGTGAATTTCCTGGGATGTCCACGTCTGGGAGGATTGGTGTCTGTTTTGAATGTCTTCCACTTGTGAATAAACTTCCTCACTGTAGAATGATGTACTTCAGATTGTTTAGAAATGGCCGTATTACTCTTCCCAGATTGATGGCGACAACAATTCCTTCTCTAAGATCCTTGCTGATGCCTTTCTTCCTTTTCTTCCTTGCAGTTGTGTTAACACACACCTGAAGGCTCCAGACCAGCAAACTGCCAAAACTTCTGCTTTCTTAGAGGTGCTCAGACTTGCTGATGATCAGTTAATCAAAGGCATTTGGTTAGCAGTGCCTGATAACTTACCCTCTTAATTTCTGTTAACAGTAAGGGGGTCCTAACTTTGTCACACATGGCTTTTCCATTTTGGCATTTCAACATTTGAAGTGGATCAAAATCTTTCATCAAAGTTGTCCCAAAACGAAAATGCGTTCTTGTCTTAGGACAACTTTGATTAACTGTTTTTTTTGATCCACTTCAAATGTTGACTACTGTATGTGTGTGTGTGTACGCCTGAATGTTTTTTTTTTTTTTTTTAGCAATAACCTAAAGTTAATTTAGTTCTGTAACTCTCTGCATTTATGTAAATACAGTTAATCATATATTTTAAAAAAAGACTGCAGCAGTAATTATTTTGTTTTTGTTACGTGATTAATGTACAAATGCTATATTAATCATAGAAAATTGTCATTACATACAAGGTATGTAACAAAAAAAATGAAGAGTTGTTTCTATATAAAATAACATAAAATAGTTACGTATTGCAAGATTGTGTTTGCAGTAAACACTGCAAGTGTTATGCAAGTTACAAACAAGAAGGTGCAACTTTTATATGCTCAGTCACAGATCATTTCATGTTTCCAAGTCATTTTAAGTTCATGTTTTGATTTGAATGTGACCAGACATGATGTTGTCTGAGTGGGTGATTTATTTGCTTTGTAATTATTCTATACATTTCCATCAGCTTGACCCATTTTGGCTGCAAACATGAAGGCAGGCATTATATAATTGAGAGGGTAATCAGCAAATAATATCATTCAATCCCTTTTTTTACCTACATTTTGCAGTTACTCTCCTCACATTCATGACATGCTTCAGGAGCTCAATGGAGAACACAATAAACTCAAGGGAGTAAGAAAAGAAGCTGTCTTCCTCTGAAATGTTAGTGTCACTTTATAAAAATGAGTTTTATTACACACCATTTGATCTCATATTTTGTAACATTTCTTTGTTTTTATTGTCTTGCACACTTTTTCTCCTGCTTGCATGGTCAAAATGTTCATGCTATCCACATAACTGATTCTCATATGAACCTTCTTATCAGTGAAAGAAATCACTCACTCGTAGCAGCTGGCTTTCTTTCTTATTTTCCCCTCAAACTGGGTCAAGCTGGTGAAATATCGCTGAATAAAAATGATTAGCATTGCTTAACAGAATACCCAGAATTCACACATTAGATCAATAAAATCTCAATTATACATGCTTATTAATTATGCATTCACATTTGATACTCGGTTGTCTGTTTGCTTCTGGTCTTGTGTGTGTTTCTGCAACCTTCGAAACTGGGAAATCCTGGAGTTTGGTTGCTTGCTCTGTTAAACATGGTGGATTTGCTCTGTTATTTGCATGGTTTGCAAAAAGAGTGTGATGTTAACTAAGAAAGAGAGAGAGAGAGAGAGAAGAGTTGGCAAATGCCAGAAAGCCAAGCCTAAAATAAGCAACTTGGCTCATCAAAATATAGATCAAGAACAGATCCAGATCAGGAATTTGATTGATTTCATAAGTATAAACCGGCATGAAACATTAAATAGGAGGAAGGTGAAATAAACTAAATTATAAATACTGTACACATCTGCATTCTGGAAATAAGCCCAAAAATGCTAATTATAACTACTCATATGAGTGAATTTATTGGGAAGAAAAAAAATGCCAAAGTTGCTTATAAAAAACAGACATGGCAACACTGCAAGACTGCCTGCTACTTTAGCAAAGTCAGAGCAGAGCATGTCTTGACTTGCCCTGAGGCTGACTAATGACTTTGTGTATGACGTACAGAGAGGGAAATATTTCTATGACAGTATTCCACAAAAATACTTGGAGGCCAGAATCACTAGAGACTTGCTTTTTTCGCAATTATCTTGGTATCGTTGTGAGTGTATTTCACGGGAATCCTTCAAAGTTTTACACAACACGATTTTTTATAATGTGAAACATGAGAGCGTGATCTCCTACTGGGAGGGTGAGATTGGGAAAGGGCCGAGGACAGAATCATGGGGAACACCAGTTAAAATCAAGACCTCGGCAGTCATGGATCTCAACAGTAAATATGTTGGCAGGAAATTGAGAGAATCTGAAGGCTGTGCTGGGTTTCATAATTTCCGTTCACATAATGAAACCTCAAAGCAAGCAAAGACTGTTGCCAATGTAAAGTAGTGAAAATGAAACGCAGATTGTATCAAAACGTTGTTCAGTCTCTGATAAAACAACCTGCCCTTTTGACCCTGAAACAAAAGCTAAAACTAAAAATGTGTGTGACAATTAAGATCTCCAAACAGTAATAAAGATTTTGTCTACTTTAGAGCAAACAGAGATAAATCATTATTCTATTTCACATAAATTAAAACAGATAAAATATAATTTAGTAGCGAAGGTACTGTTATTGTGACCTTGTTCTTGCTAAGGCAGGGGTTTTCAAACTGGGGTCTGTGACCCAAAACCAGGGGGTCCGCAAAATAATGTGCTGTATTGTATTTTCCGGACTACAAGTAGTGTTTTTTTAATCTTCTGAAACATGTTGTGATTTAAATTCCAAAGTGACATAAGATGCCTTTAATGTCAAATAGCCTAATCAAAATGCAAACACTTAAAATCGGGCACTTAAAGGTTTCTATAAATATATTTCTCATGTCTGTGTGACAAGGCAATACCGCTGAGTTTTTCTTCATTTCAGGAAGAGGTTCACGGAGAGCGAGACTGCAAGCGCATTTTGTTTCTTTTTTTTATCTTACAAAAGTACAACGTGTCACTGTTATTTTGAAGGTACACAAATAAGAATAGACCGTTTTGAATTATGTCTTACTCTTACCAAACGGATAAAAGTACCAATGATAATCCAAGTGTTTGTTTCGGCGCCTCCCACACGGTAGCATTGCAAACTTGACATCGCAGCCTCTTCAGACACTTTTGTTTGCATATAAATTCGGACGAGAGAGAAGTACAAAGCCTTCCTTACATGAATAATAATAGTTTAGCAACCAAATATTACACAGCGTCTAACGATTCATTCATGGAAACGATTCATGCCAAATGAGAGGTACATCAGCCCACGAGGTTCAGGTTCAGTTTCATTTAAAATAAGTTTGTTATAGGCCTATAATTTATAATAAATATTGTTTCTTAACATTCATTTTTAATTATCAGTAATAACATTATTTCTGAAAGTAATAGTAAAATGAAATCCAAAACTGTACTTCCTTTAGTGAAATTTATGACTTCCCCAAGGCTGTTCTGTGTCTTGGTCAGTGTTGGGCAAGTTACTCTGAAAATGTAATTAAATTACTGATTACTGATTACTCCTTTTAAAAGTAATCAAGTTACTGTTCTGATTACTTTATTTCAAAAGTAATTAGTTACATTACTAGTTACGTTACTTTTTTCTGTGGCTACATCCATGAAATTTACATGAAATCCCAGGATAAAAGCTCCCGATAAATATTTGTTATTAAAGGGGTCATATGATGCGATTTCAAGTTTTCCTTTCTCTTTGGAGTGTTACAAGCTGATTGTGCATAGATAAGATCCCTGAAGTTGCAAAGACTAAAGTCTCAAAACCAAAGAGATATTCTTTATCAAAGTTAAGACTCTGCCACGCCCCCCTAAAACGGCTCGTTCTAACACGCCCCCACATATCTACCCCACTATGTGGAAATATTTGCATAATGCCACCCAAATGTGCACGCAAAGAAAGAAGGCATGGTTTCAGTAACCGCAGTTAGTGTTGAAGCAGCCATGTCAAGGAGACGCTGTGTGTTTCTAGGCGAAAGCAAAAGCACTTTACTTGGCCTTCCGAAAGTAGATGCATTAAGATTACTTACAACAGAACAGCAATGCATAATAAATAATGTGTTTTTTGAACATTAAAGCATGTCAACATATTCTGTTACACCAAATACACAAAATAATGATCTTTAAAATAGCATCATATGACCCCTTTAAAGCATCAACATTCACAAAACACTGTTATTTTTAACTAAAGCAAGCATAGGCTGTTGCATACATGGTTTGGCATGGCAGAATGCAAGCAAATAGAGCTGCTTTTATAATCTCTAAAAAGATGACATCTTCTACTGCAATACTAACTTATATACTAGTTATAACACAATGAATATATGCATAATGAATCTTTCATAATGTCTACAAATCATGTGTTATAATGAGAGGATTCGTGAGCATGCAAATTTCAGCACTGCACTCCTGACTGGCCATTGCGTTCCAGAAATCACCATTGCTCAATGCAGTAAACGCGTGTTATAGCCTAAATAGAAACTCTGCCTACGCTTGCGCCTGTTAATCGTTTTGGTCCCACTTTATATTAGGTGGCCTTAACTACCATGTACTTACATTTAAATTAATCATTTAATACAATGTACTTATTGCGTACATACATGTTTTTACATTGTACTTATATTTTAAAAAATACCTGCATGTAAATACATCTGTAACTAATTTCTGTAATTACATTTATAATTACACTGTTGACCCATCCCTTACACCTTAACCCACCCTTAAACCTACCCATACCACCAAACCTGTCCCTAACCTTACCCGTATCCCACCTCAATAGCAGCAAAACTGTTTTGCAATACAATATGAACACAATAAGTACATTGGACTTATTTTTTTTTATGTAAGTACATAGTAGTTAAGGCCACCTAATATAAAGTGGGACCATTGTTTTTATTTTACATTAGTTCTTGTTGCTTTTGTGCAATAGATGAATAACAATTTATTTGTTTTAGATATTTTATGTTTAGATATTTCTATTTTGCGGGAGTCCCGTGAATAATTTTATTCTCCCACATCCCGCACACACACACACGAGTGTCTACCCGCCCGCACCAGCACTCGGCAGTGGACTAGACTGTGCGTTTGCTACATCCTTTTTACAATCTAGGTTATAAAACACTGCATTCTGTCAGCAATGTAACACGGCAGTAACGTATAAAGACCTCGACTTGTAACTATTTTCCAATTTTTTTTTTTTTAAATTATATCGCGTTAAATTACTCCGTTACTAAAAAAGTAATCAAATGACAGTAAAGCATTACTAAGTAATGCGTTACTGCCCAACACTGGTCTTGGTACGCCCAACCCCCCTCCCCCGCTCTTATTTCCTTATTAATTGAAAAATTAAAAACCACTTGCATATTTAAAATTATTTTCGAAACATGAGAAATGTATAAAACTAATTTTTGTTTAAAAACTTGTTTATAATAGATAATTATTGGCATAATAATTGAATAAAGAGCTTAACTCCAATGACACAATATTTGAGATAATAAAAAGATCTACTGCATACATACATAATTTGGCTATTTTACTTGGTATGTAAGGTCTAATCATACAAAAACTGTTCATATTTGTATTTGTAGTCTTTGCTGATATATAAATATCTGCATCATCTGCATACATTTGACATTCAGGTAAACCATTAATATATAATGAAAAAGAAGTGGTCCCAACATTGACCCCTGAGGAACACCCATTTTAGTAATCTGATAAGATGACCTTATACAGCAGCATGTATTTTAGCATATTGTTTTCTAAATATTAGTTTCTGGTCTATATATCATATTCTGTTCTGAAAATATGGCTCAATGCTTTCTTTCAGTGTAAGTTTTTTTTTTTCTTTTCACAAGTCCTATTGCACTGAAAAGTAACGACAAACCTCACCCCAATAAGCCACATGAATTTAAGATACCATTCGTGTCAGTAGCACATACAGTGTAGGATAAGTTACAGTTTGCGGTAAAATGAAATACTTAGGATTAGAGCTTTCACTCTAAAGTAGTAGAAATGTTCGCCTTATCAAACACCACTAATAAAATACAAATGTTTTCGAAAATTTTAAACTGACTTCAGTGCAGTCAGCAAATTAACATTTTTGAGAAAATTGCCGGCATTCAGATTTCGAATAGGTTTCCAAAAAAAAAGCAAAACAATGAGCTCAAGTTCTTGAGAACATGGAGACTGGGTGGCCATTTTGTCTGTTTGTCCCTGTCATTCAGAGTGAAGTAAACATCTGCTCTGTCTGTGCTTATGCTATTGTGAAGCAGCATTAAAAAACTACCCACATTCTCATCCCATAGCTGTGCACAGCTAAGAGACCTCAAAATGGACCCAAGATAGTGGTTTAAAAATCCATTACCGACCCATGGCCCACCAGAGACAGTGAAATGTGTACAGCAAACAGTGTGTCTTGTTAGAGAACCAACAGTGGAAAAAGCCTGTAGGAGATTGGAAAGGTTACAGGGAAAAGCATTACTGCAGGTCTTGTGAGAGAGAGCATGTTTGTATTTGTGTGTGTTTGCTTTGGAGGTGATGTATCAAGGAAAACAGGACTTTCCTTGCTCTCTTTGTGGAAATAAAAGATGATCTATTAAGTTTTATCTATTACTGTGAGTAGACATGCTCTAACGTTGAACCAACAACAAAGCAGTTAGCAGATGTCCTTTAGACATGCTGAGCTATGGTGTCAGAGGTCAATTATTTAAGAACGTCTTTAAGTGCATTACAGGTCAGAGAGAAAATGGTCAAACTAAAACTAGATTATGACTACTTTTTGGTGCAAGCAACCCTAACTAAAGGTACAGTCACAAGTACTGTTGCTCGGCAAAAATCAGTAATCCCAATACGAATCTGTGCGATCTCGACATTCAAGTGAGGGCCAAAAATTTCAGGTTTCACTGTGTTTAAGTTTTTCACACAAAACAGAACCTGCTTGGTTTGATCATTGGAAATTCTGGCTTTTAAGTTTCTGAACACTCTCCCTACTTTCTGTTGGTTGAACAAACTCATGGCATTGGTTCGGCCAATGTTGTTGTGTTGGGCTAGCCGGGACACTTAAATAAACACCGGCAACAAAGAAAATAGGAGACCGTATTTTAACACACTTTAGCTTTAAAGAAAGTACTGTGCACTTACAGTGAATTAGGCCGACTCTGCTTGGACAGCTGAAGCCCATCTTGGTCTCCGTCTCCGGAAGGCAGGCTGTTGAGTCGAGTCCAGTTGAGTGTGCTGTTGCAATTTACTGATGGCAAGTCTGCACTGGAGTTTACAACCACACTGTTCCTCTTCTCCACTGCTGATGGACAAGCAGACATGTTGCTATCCTAATGTAGAGTACATAGTATGCTAATGTAATTACTCCAGCCTGTGGCTGAAACAGGGTTTGGTGGGATCTAGTGGTTTGCATTTATTTAAATGGCGGTTTGTATTTTTCAATAAGCAATTCAAGTTACACTGCTAGTGATTTTTGTCTTTAGACAATAACTGAATTGCATCTAATGCTGGGGACTAGTTTACTCCTCGCATGCCCAGAGGAGGTTGGCAGCAAAATGCTTTTACAGTAAATGCAAACAGGGTGGTATCTGGTCATAGGTGTGCCAACTTTAAACCTGAAACTATTTTAATAATTAATTCCATGGTTATTTTTAGCACGACAATTTATAGACCAGGAACTGAATTTCCTCCTCCAGATGACTTTAAGCACAGAGTTTAGCAATGTAAATCCAATGTAAACAAACTGCTGGGAGAAACCAAAAAGAAACCAGGATTTCCTTTTGCTTCACATTAAATTTTATTTTCATAAATATATTAATATATATATATAATTGAAAAAGTTGAATCTAATTAAGCATGATGTGCCGATTACTTTAACTAATCGCAAATTAATCACACATCAATTTTTTTTTCATTATTGTGTGAAATGAGGAAAACACTGAACAGACATTATAAGAAAGTACACTTAGAAATAAATATTTTGATTTAATATTGCATAAATAATGACAATAAATTGGTAATAATTGTTAAATATATATATATATCTTTCTGGTCCTTGAATCTAACTGGCTGATAAGAGTGCGATCCTCCAACCACTTCACCGTTTGTATCATGTATCACTCCACTTGCTGTATTTCTCACAAAATCCTCTATAATTTAAAAAAATAATACGGTTTTATGTCACGGAATGTAGTTTTAAGAGATTTTAGGCGAGAATGTATTTGTTTACATCTCAAATATGCGGTTTGTTAATAAAGATAACGTCTATTTGAAAATTTGCTTTTCGGAGATGTGAGCTCCAGGGTGTTAGCGGCCGTTGAGCGCTCATTAACCCGCCAAGAGCGCCTCACCTCGGCCAGATCTTCTGGAATTTGCTGCTGGCTCTGATGTCTCTATAGTGGTTAAACATGAGATATAATTAATTTTGGGTAAATCTCGGGGGCAGTCTTTTATTTGTTCCAGAGCAAATAGTTTTGGCTGAGGGCAAAATCCCATCACGTTATATTTTATGTAACTTCAGTACTGTATATATAACGCTGCCTTTGTACTTTTGACTGAATTGCCTAGTAACTTTTATGATGGTTGTTGTTTATTAAACATTATTATTCAATAAATAATATTTTATATACATAATATTTAATATTGGTAAACAGTGTGTGTGTTCGTTATGGTGATTTTAGTGACATTGCTCTGCCATTAGATGGCGACAAGATACTTTTTTACGAGTCAGCAGTAAAGACTTTTATATTGAAAAATACTAAAGCACAATTTTAAACAACAAGGAAGTTATTTTTACTTTCAACACCAGCTTGTCTGCAGCCAACAAATGCACTGAGCAGTGCTGTCATCAGAAATCACCCTAAACAGATGAAAGGATAGTACGAGCCTATTGGACATTCCAACTAATGTTCTATTGTGAATATGAGATTGATCTGAAGAACGAACACTGTATAAGATGCAGGTAATCACACTAGCTCAGTCAATCTTTCTCTCATAATACTCTACTCCACATAATACACAGCTTTTAATACAGTAATACAATAAGCTTTCAATGAAGCAACTCAACGTTCCTTCGTGACATTTTCAAATTAGTAACGGAGGCTTGGGCTCAGCTGTTAAACTGTCAACTTTAGATTTGGATCTGTGGCAGAAAGAAGTAGTTCTGCACAAAAGAGGGTTTTTAAAGACACTCCGTTGTTGTTTCTTATGTATTATACACTCGTGCCGTTGAACTGTTATTTAAACACAATATCACCCTCGTAGCCGCGAGATATGGCTGTATATCGGCACACTGTGATTACCTACGGCCGAATTACAGCCGTACCGATATTCATATATATATATAATATTTTGTTTGTTTTAATATTTTGTTATTTGACCAAAAAGGAGGCATAATTTTTACGCTTAAAAATGATAATTTTACATTTATTTTTAACTTTATAAAGAAAGAACTTGCTGGTGTACCTTTGACTTTCTCTGAAAATGAGGGGTTGTGGAAAAGCGTGAGAGGTCTCTCACTGCAGGACGGGGCCTTGCTGTCTGTACTTCTCCGCCTGGGCAGGTTGAGCTGGGAGTTGCCCTGCCCTCCTCCAGACACTGGCATGTCTTTGAAAATCTGCAGAGCCGAAAGGAAATTCAAATCAGCATGAAAATTTCAAAGCGCCACAATGATGGGATGAGTGTCTCCACAAAAGTAGAACAGACTGAAATGCTGCTACTGATGCTGGGAGGATATGACCCCGCAGATGTGTCTAGTCATAAAATGACAATTAGATTTTTTTTTTTCACTGAAAAGGCTATACTTTTTTGCATACAAAAATACTGTATGACAGCTATCAATCTGCTACCAGTGGCCGTCAGGCTCCAAAAGATACAAAAAAGGTCCCTATGACTCATACACTCCATTTCAAGTCTGAAGTCATAAGTTAGCTATGTGTGACAAACAGACTGACATTAGAGTTCTGTTCGGCACTGAATTCCTCCCCTCCACCAAACCCCTCAAATCTCATTTGCACATATGAATATTCGAGCATGAATCACGGTCAGTTTAATATTAAATGTTATGTTACGGATAAATTAATTGGTTCTCATGTTTCCTGCAACATAGCATGTTTAAACATGCACTGTAAAAACTGTATTGCAATTCAACTGTAAATTTACTATACTGCAACTCTGGTTCTTATTAAAATATTCACATACTTGATTCTCTGAAAAACGGTGCTACAGACAGTTATTTGACTTTGAACTGTGCGTTCCGTGTCGGAATGTCTGTTTTTGTTTTGGTCTGTATGATTACATCCACTGCCAGTTTACCCAATAGGATTTCGACACCCTGGGCTGCCAGTTGGCGGGAAAAAAAGTGTATTGTAGCCATGGAAACCAGCAAACAAACTGGGTCCTCTATCTGGCAACCCATGTGAGCGTCAAGTCGAGGAGGGGCAGGAGAAACGACTCTCTCCAGACTCTCTCCATTTTGAATTTGGACTTCAGTACCAATTTCAACCACTAGCTATCAAAATTATATAGTAAATCGTTTTTATTCATCATTTTTATTTCAAGTATGTCGTTCGCAGTGTTTTATGGGACTGTAGTAGTACTTTCATTAATGGAAATTGATGAAACACTTATGTGAATTGAAAAGGATAATTGTGATTTTGTATAATTTATTAACTAAGGCTGCCCTTGACTAAGGATTTTTCTGGTCGACTAGTAGTCGTTCATTTTAAGCATTAGTCGACTAATCGCAGGTTTATTAATAAACCATTTAAATCATTATAATGAGCCTTTAATTGCCTACATAGCCTAATAAGCGCTCAAGCACACGCATAAGGCTTGCCACAGCACACCGGCAGAAGTAATGATTATGAATGCGTTTGGACGTCCTGCCCGATGTACTGTATTACCATAGACTAGCAGTTAACGATCTGTCCATCATGGACTGCGTGACTTCGCCTGTGGATTTTTTATTTATTTTGATTAAGCGACTTATACAATTTTAGTCGACCAAGCCTCTTCTAGTCGACTAACGATTAGTCGACTATTAGGGGGCAGCCCTAGTATTAGTAATGTAAATGGTTAAATGTACTTGCACCTCGGCTTTTATGCTTTCATGACACAAGATTAATGTAAACACAGCCCACTCGTGTAATTCGCTTCAACCTTTTCAAACTTTATGAATGATTATTTAAGGGTGGTGTGTGTGTGTAAGGAACTGGAAGCAAGCAGAATAAGGCTGTTTCTAAAGCACGCAGTGCTATCTGCTGTTAAAAACTAAGCTCAGAATCGATTCGAGAGATCATCGCGATTCGCGAAATGGAAAATCGCAGAATCAATCGAATAAATCAATGTATCATCCCACCCAGAATATTTTGTTGTGTAAATATAAGAACATGCAATATGTCAAGAGAAAAAACAAAGCCTCTGTTTTTTTTAGCTTCATTTTATTCAATGAAGGTAACATTTTATTCTAGCTTCATGCATTCTTTTTTTATCAACACCTGAATCTGGGTAAGAGGGCAAGTAAGTAAAATTTTAAACAAAAAGCTGAGAAAAATCATGTTTTTGTAAAAGACTTCATCCGGATCAGATTCAGAACAATGATCAAAACATAGATGGATTCAAGCTTTTCAGTCCTAAACTACTACCAGAGTCAACATTTCATTCGATAACGTTACGCAGTTTTGATTTATATGCTGTTTAATGTTTGATGAACATGTTGTTATACATATGCATCTATTCATATATGTGATAGCTTGTTTCTGTTTCTTCTTCGTTGTGTTTTGATCCAGGGATTCAATACTCTTTCAGAAGATGTGTAATAGCGCCCCCTACCATATAACAGTGAAAACACAGAAAGCTTGAAAATCCTGTCAATGGCAGCGAAAGAGTTAAGGATTATGAGGTCCAAAAAAAATAAAATAATAATAATTAATTAATAAAAAAGAGGTGAACTAATGCACCTATGAATTTGCAAAAATATCAATAACATTCATTTAGAGTTTGACATTTACAGTTTACAGTTGACGTTTTAATGGAGCTTACAAGGAATAAGAGCAGTTTGGGCACTATCTGATATTATATACGTACAATCTCACATTTATGGATCATACATGTTTGGAACAACATGAGGTTGAGTAAAATATGCCAAAAAAAACTGAATTATTCCTTAAGAATGCTGAGAAAGAAAGAAAAAACTTGTGAAAATGAATTTATGGAGGTCACAAGTCTTTATGCAAAGCTGTATGCAAACAGCCTTTTGTGTGTTTGTGAATGAAAAGCTTTTGGAGGATCAGGTTTATGTTACAGTCAGTCTACGTTTTGTTTCCTGCTGTACATAACTGTGTGTATTTGTTGAGAGATATGGGATAGGTAGCCATCCATGCTTTTGAGCTGAAGCTGAAAGATTCATTACAGGCTAACCTCATTCACAGTGGAACATATGTGTGTGCCGTGTCTTTAAGGGGATGAGACATGGGAAGGTTAATTGTACAGGTCATAGTGACAGTCTTGATCTTGAAACCCACCCACTTCACCCCTTCATGCAGGAGGAAGTGACCCTATGTCTTGTGATGGGGGGCTCATCTTAAGAAATCAGCCTTGAGCCGATTTGCATGTTGCCATGGCAACTACTCTCATCTGCTTTAACCTTTAAGCCCCTGCCGGGTTTGAAGTTACCTTTTACAGCAAATACGGCCTGAGTGAGTCCCTCCGAAAGGGTCTCGCTGCTGGATAAAGCCCCCTTTAATAGAGCAATTACATCCTTCATTCACACCTAGGTGCGAGCAACACAGCTCGTACACTTAAAAAAGAAGTAACCAACTGACAAAAACAACCTAATGAGCCATTTAACTCATTAACTCGCAAGTTTCATCGTTACCAATAGAGTTAAATGGAACTAACGACCATAGTTATTTTGGGAAACGCACCCCTGGTCAGCTAGTAGTCATTCATAAACATACCCGTTCGTGGTTCTCGATCAGGATTTCTACCACAATGTTCTGGAACTTGATGTCCATGATCGCAGCGACAGTCTCTTCCTGAGGCCTCAGCAGCGTAGGGCCGAACACTACGCCGAGGTTAGCAACCGTCATCAAATTTTGCTGGTGGTGACTGGCCACTCTGATGAGAGAGTAAGACATCTGAAGTCATTTACTTCTTATTGTAGTGTAGTGCTTTTCTGTATAGTTAGCTTTATTGATAACAAAAATAGGACTGTAATAACTAATCAATAAAATCAAAAAAAAATAATGGAAATGTTCTGTTAAATTTGCTGTAAAATATTACGCATTCTTAGGTTCCACTTTATATTAGGTGGCCTTAACTACTACTGTATGTACTTACATTTAAATTAATCAGTTGATACAATACACTTATTGTGTAAATACATGTCTTTACATCATACTTGTATATTTTTTTAAATACCTGCATGTAATTACATCTGCAACTAATTTCTGTAATTACATTTATAATTACACTGTTGACCCATCCCTTACACCTTAACCCACCCTTAAACCTACCCATACCACTAAACCTGTCCCTAACTTTACCCGTATCCCACCTCAATAGCAGCAAAAGTGTTTTGCAATACAATACGAACACAATAAGTACATTGTACTTTTTTGATGTAAGTACATAGTAGTTAAGGCCACCTAATATAAAGTGGGTTATATAAATATGATCTATAAATAATATAATATAAATGTAAATGACTAAATAAATATAAAATGTATTTAGTAAATTTACCATACGTGAAATCCTAAAACACACACAGACACACAAACTGACATAGAAGATCACTGATGATCGAAGATATCACTGAACATATAAAGCCTACTGTATCATACTTGATACACACATATCTAAGGCTTCCAAATTACTTGAACAAAACTTTGCTGAAACTGTACTTCTACATAATGCCTTCTGTTGACTGATTGAAAGTTTATACTTATTAGCAAGTAAAGGCTTTTAGTATCAATCTAAAAATATCCGTCTTCAGGTTGTGGGACATGGTAGGCTTGCCGTGATAGATGGTGCTGACGGTGATACCAAAGCGAGGAAAAGAGGGAAAATTCAAATGAACTAAAATTGAACAATTGCTTTACGCCGAATTGCCGCTATTTGAAAGTGAAAGTAAAATGCGCTCGCCGCTTTTACAAGCTATTTAAAAGCGAAGGAAACCGAGGAAAAGAGGGAACGCTCCTGCCCCCACGGTGATACCGGTATTATCCACGTCGATTAACCGGTGGGAAAATTTCCTCACCGTCACAACCCTAGTACATGGGTCTTTTTGCTGTAAAATCTTAATTATTGGCTATTCTTAGTAATATTTCAAGACGAATACTAACTGGGCTGAAAAAAATTTTTTTTTTTTGAAAAATCACATTACAATGCGAGTTTTGAATACGATACATCAGGTTTTTGAGAAATTAATATTTGTAAATTTTTCAGTCATTGTACTGCATTGCATTATGTTAAAACTACAGAGCTTTGATCATGAAACAAAGCATTTAAATATCATCTTAATAAGACATATTATTGGGAGATATAGAGTGACAACTGTTTTTTCTATGCATTTGATATAAGTTGTCTGCTATACTGTTATAAAGATCTCATTGATTTACATTGCAAGATATCAGAATTTCATTTTACTTTATGGGCATATAAATATCAGCAAACAATTCTCTAATATCATGAGCCATAAAAGCTTGATATATCAAATATAAAAAAAAAATTTATGTCAAAACTTTCAATAAACTGTTACAGTACATAAAAACAGGTCAAAACAACAGGTTTTAAACTAAAGCATACTGTCTAATTAAAAAAAGGACAAGGCATGTGATACGCCCCCACTTCAACTTCCTGTCTCATAAGGAAATAAGTCAACACAGGAAGTATCATTCTGTTCATCAAGTGATTTCATGTGGACTTTAATGGTGTAGCTTTTTAGGGTTTTGAACCTGCAAACTTTCAGTCGTCTGGTCAGATATTAAACTACTCTTGCAGTTACACAAGTATTAGTACATTTTATATTATTGCAATAGGTAATATGAACATTTGTTTTTATACTGATTGTGGCAAATTAACCTCAAATCAGTATCAAACAGCTGTAATGTTTGTGAATTTGATGATCAAGCTAAACAGTCCTGCTGTAAATGATGATTCAGTGTCAACAGAACCCAAGGTAAAACCTTTACAATTATTTCTTCTAAGCAGCATGCTGTCAATATTAAACGATTCCCTTGGAACCTTGTTTTTCACTGCTACTGTCAGATGAAACTAGTCATTCCACACTACAACATCATTTCCAAACTTGTCCTGAGGGCATACAGCGAGTGAGGCATTAAATCCGCATGCAAAGTGGGTATTAAACTTCTACTTCCTGTAATTCTTTTGGATTACGAATCTGATCTTTTGCATCAAGCTGCTTTGCGTAAAGCATTTTCACTCTGGAGTTTTCCTTAAAACTCCAAAATACCCCTCGATCTGCCAGCGTCACTGAGGAACGGCTCCGCAGAGCTCGGCCGTCAGGGTGTCAAATTAAACTCGCACAAAAGAAAATGGAGCTGGGAACGAGAGATGGAGGAAAGGACAGGTGAAGGAAAACAAATCGCTCTTTTCAGCTGGGCAAACACAAAGGGGAAGTTAAGGCCTTTATTACCATCAGCAGGGTTGTGGTTTTTACAGTGGAAATCCTCTTTGGTCTTTGCTGGATTTGTATCACAGTAAAAAGGGGGCGTCAACACCAAAACTTACTTGGCCAAATGTTTCATAAGAAGCTCCAGCATCTGGCGGTTCTTCTCCGGGAGACGGTGCACTATGGAGTGGATCTCTGCCACTCTCGCCTCGGGATTGTCCAGTTCTAGGAAGACAGAGAAAGAGGAAGCGAGAGAATAAGCGGTTGCAAAGGAAAAGCACATTTCCTTTTGCTCCGCATGAACTGTAGGCGTTTTACTGCTGTGTTTGACTCAAGTGCGTTCGCAGCAGGAATGGGAGTCCAGTCTCACTGTCTACGTTTTTAAGTACATTTTAGCGTTCACGGACACATTTCATGTCTGAAACGTTG
>NW_015651557.1:840467-854472 GCF_001515625.1 Sinocyclocheilus rhinocerous | reverse complement strand
GTATTTTAATATATATATATATATATATATATATATATATATCTTCAACACAAGAATATATTGTCTGAAAACAAGTCTTATTATCTTATACACAAAATATAGATTAAGAAAATTATCTGTTGATAATACAAAGCGTTCAAATATTGAACTGCAAAAAAGACAGCACCCAGACCAGACAGAACAAAAGATCCCATTCCTGATTCTGTGAGGTCACTTCCTGACACAGTCTGGACCCACACAGACACATTATTCCAATTAAACTGACATTAATGCTCACGTGTTTGTGTCTGCCTTGTTGTAAAAGCACAGTGCCACCTAGTGTAAGTGACGGCTACAGCAGTGTCCATTAAGGGCAAAGCTAAGCCGCCAGATGCTGGCTCTTAAAGGTCACTGAAATATTAGAGTGATCTATCTGGCTGCCATGATATCCTAATAATCCCCAGTATCAAGAGTACAGCGAGAGAAGAGAGGTATAAATGAGGTTGTTTAGACATGACAAGGGACAAAAAATAAAATACAATTAAATACAATTAAAAAATTGCACTGCAAAAAAATATTTTCTGGTTTTCTAGTGTAAATATTCAAACATTTTTAAATCAAGATTTAACTTAACATTTTAACTTAACTTAACAACACAGCAACATTTAACATTTACTTAAGAAGCAAAATGAACACAAGAATATATTGTCTGAAAACAAGTCTTATTATCTTATACACAAAATATAGATTAAGAAAATTATCTGTTGATAATACAAAGCGTTCAAATATTGAACTGCAAAAAAGACAGCACATAACCAGACCAGACACTAGACATTTGGTCATGTTGAACAGAAACCGAACCTTTAGACCGCGCACACAAACATTTTCACACTTTTTTGATTTTCTCTTCTCCTTCAGTTACATACACATTCACATCGTCTCTCACTCCCGTATTCCCATCTCTCTCTCTCTCTCTGCTCATGGGCAAACTCCAGATGGCACCTTGCTCTTTATCACATAAATGGCTCACATAGACAGGAATGAACTAGGGGAGGGGTGGAAAAAAAGAGAGAAAATGAAAGGCAGAAAGGGAGGGGTGGAGCTCTCTGAGAAAAAAAAAGTTCATATGAGGACAAGGGCCTAACGTCACCCTTAAGGACTGGCCAAAAAAAAAGCACAGAAAGAAAGAGAGAAAAACAGAGACAAAAAAGGGAACGATGGTAGAAAGCAAATGAGATAAGATGAAGATAGCATGAGATACAATGCAAAAAAAGCATCTTAGTAATCAGTCTTGTTTTCATGTACAAAAGTATCCAAACATCCTTAACGCAAGATAAATTAACTTAAGCAGCAAAATTACCTTTCAGAGAATATTTATTTTAGTATTTAATATCTGTAATAATTTTTTCTTCCTAATTAGTTAAAAAAAGTTTAAATAATTTTAATAATTTATGAAATAATTTTAATAATTAAATATTTGAAATAATTTTTACATACAATTTAATTAAGTTTGTGCTTAAATCTAAATTGTGAACTTTCTAATTGAGGTCAGTTTTTTGCAGTGTGAAAATCAACGTTTATGGTACAAAAGACGATCTGGAAAAGAAACAACATCCCTTGGTGTCTCAGACAAAAGCCGGCACACTGTAAATCCATTTTCTTTCCTCTACACCTCAGTTTCTTGTTTCTGACCGCGTCCTATTAGCTTGAACACTGCTACTCTGCACTGTGTCTTATCAAATGGTCGAACTATAGTCAAATAGTTTCAAATAGTCAAAATAGATCAGAGGAGGGGAAATAAGGCCAGAGCGGTCCAACCAGACACTCACTGGCTGCTTTGATGAAGCTCCTCTGGTACTGGTATGTCATGAGAGGGGCCGGCAGCATCCTGATAGCACAGAAGAAGAGAAGAGATTAGCGATTAGATAACAGACCGAAATCGACAGTCAGACTCAGAAACAGAAGATATCATAGCATCGAGACAGAGTGAACTGAGAATATTTGGATGCATGAGGATTATATGTCTTCCTTTACCGTTTTAAAGTCGTATACTACTTATTTGCTAACTTCCGAGAGGTTTTATTTTTAACCTGCAGACTAATTTGTAGATTATTATTAGCAATGTTGTTGAATTACATGAATAATCAAGACTGTGTGTTAGACTGTATTTTTATATTTTCCGACAAAAACGTAAGTGGTAATTGCAATATCTCATGTTTATAACATGATTGACTATATTTGTATATATATTTTTTAATAATTTGCTAATTGCTAACGCCAAACTGCCACGGTGCTAGCATGTTGTGGGTGGTCGCCAGGCTGGTGTCATGAACACATGGGTTGCCAAGCTCTCCCTTGTGAAAAAGAAGTGTACTTATTAATTGTATTGAATGTGCACTTGTAGTGTACTTCAAATCTTAAAAGTATATTTTTTAAAACAGGCAGCAGCTATTTGCACTGTGTTAAGTGTTAATAGCGATAGAGGCTATTTACACTAAGTGAAAATAGTTTTGTTTTTGTGATATGCTATTTACACTAAGAGCAAATAGCTATAGATTCTATTTACACTATGTTAGCAGGATTTTCTGTTATTTATACTATTTGTTGCAAATAATGGCAATTATCTGCATCTCAGTATTGTAGTACACATTATAAAACAGTATGCAATAATAATGTATTGAGTGTAAATTATAATTTTAATTCAAATTATTAAATGGATGCCACCTTATTGGGACAATAAAACCCTCCCTACCTACCCGATAGTTTATTTTCAGCTTTTCAATTATTTCCTTCATTTTTATTGAAAATGAAATGCATTTCCGATGTGATATGAGATTTGAAAAGGGAGAAAAAAAGTTCGGTAAAATGCTGGTTCGAACCGGGTGTGCCTCACACGTCCTGAAAAGTGAAGCTGCGGGCTCTTCGATCGCCCCCTGGTGGCTGGCTGCAGTACAGGTCATAAACCCCGCCTTCTCCATGTAAACGAATGGGACTTGAGTCAAAATAAAAAAATAAATTACACTTCCAATACAATTTTCCGTAAGATGGTTTTGGTCATTTAAGGTAGTTGTTATTACGCGGATATATATTCAATTGTTCATTTTTGTGATAAGTTTGATTTTAGCTAGTAATTTGATACTATAAAAACGGGGCGTGTCGTTACGGTTGATTGGGTCTGCGGGAGTTTGGGCGGGAGTTTGATACCGCGGCTCCACCTCACCAGCCATATCACCCTGTAGCCCAAGACTGGTTGCCCACTGAAGCTAAGCAGGGCTGAGCCTGGTCAGTACCTGGATGGGAGACCTCCTGGGAAAACTAGGTTGCTGCTGGAAGAGGTGTTAGTGAGGCCAGCAGGGGGTGCTCACCCTGTGGTCTGTTTGGGTCCTAGCACCCCAGTGTAGTGATAGGGACTCTATACTGTCAACAAGCTCCGTCCTTCGGATGAGACGTTAAACCAAGGTCCTGACTCTCTGAGGTCATTAAAAATCCCAGGATGTCTTTCGAAAAGAGTAGAGGTGTGACCTCGGCATCCTGGCCAAATTTGCCCATTGGCCTCTGACCATCATGGCCTCCTAATCATCCCCATATCTGCTGATTGGCTTCATCACTCTGTCTCCTCTCCACCAGTAAGCTGGTGTGTGGTGGGCGTTCTGGCGCACTATGGCTGCCGTCGCATCATCCAGATGGATGCTGCACACTGGTGGTGGATGAGGAGATACCCCCTGACAATGTAAAGCGCTTTGAGTGCCTAGAAAAGCGCTATATAAATGTAATGAATTATTATTATTATTATCATTTACTCAAGATGGCAGCGGCCATACTGAGATGCTTTGGCTTCACTTTTCTATAGTGGAAGGAAATGGAGACGCGTCGTCCATCTTTTTTTACAGTCTATGGTTCGAACCCGGGTTGATCAAAAATGACTATGGCACGCGCTTTACCATCTGCACCACTGGAGCTGATGTTTGATAGCTGTCTTTTGTAGTGTTGACTAGCCCAATCACACTTTGATGGGCGGAGTTAGTGTAAATAGCCTCTTCCAACAAGGCGGGCTATTTGCACTTAGTGTGCACAGAAATGAACTTGCAGATAATATAATATTAATGAAATAAAGTCCAGATAAGTGTACTTTTGCAAGTGTTTAAGTACACTTTCATGACTATGTTTCTTAACACACTTAAGTATATTTTTAGGTACTTGAAATGTTACTTATCATTATATATACTTAAATCATTACGTCTCAATAATCTTTTGTCATGCCTTAATAAAAAATACTCAATTTTAATGTTTAAACTAACATACTAAATCATATTCAACATAATTATGCTTTCAACTGTAATGTTATTTGATTACAGTTAAAATTAATATATTTTAAATGCACTTTGAATGTACTATAAATACATGCAAGTTTCAATAGAAGTGACATTAAAGCATATTTTAGTTTACCATAATTGCTTGTCGGTACATTTAACAGTGCACTTTAAGCATATATCAAACACTTAAGTAATTATGAAATTACATATAAAGATGTACTTAAGGCCCACTTACTGTAAGTGGGTAAGAAACTCGACTTGACACACTCAATATATGAAGTCTTAACTTTGTAACTACTTATACTGGTAAATAAAACAAAGTTATATGACATTAAATATTTCTCATTCTTCAAATGCTCAGCATAGGCCTACTAGCTTAGCATACTGCTAGCTTGTTAGCGTTCTAGTTTATTAAATCTATCATCTTTGATCATTTGTTAAGTCCATGCAAATAATAAAAAAAGTGATGCAATAAACTTAATTATACAGTATATTTAATATATTTATTGTAAATCATATTTAATAAAATCATTTATACTGCTGTACCATAGAGAGAACAGAGAAATGATAGCATACAAGCCGCAATTAATGTCTATCCTACAAGCGTGACTGGACTCATTTGCGCAAGGGGACTCAATTGTTCAGTATGCAAGTGTTCCGAGTTTATTTTGTGGGTTCTTACAGTATTTAGTTGCCAGAGTGTTTTGCATGGTATACTTACCCTGTTGAAAGAACCAGCATATGCTGGTTTTTTCAACAGGGTAAGTGAACAGCCCTGAGTATAAGCAATTGTAGGACTGATGCCTTAGCGGTCAAGCTAACTTTTGAGACTGCAGGAGCCAGTTAAATTAAGACAGCTAACACACATTTTGGTTGTTGTCATGTGGTCATGTGTGAAGGGGCAGGTTGGTACCTGAGGTAATGCTTTATTGCACTGGTGATGGTCTTGATCTCCCATTCTGTGCTGTCCAGCTCCACATCTGCACAGGTTTTGGGGTCTAGAGGAGAGTATTACGGTTAGACGGCAGATTTAGTTTGCAGGTGACCTCTGTTGAACCTTTGGAATTACACACTCTGCACAGTGCCAGTATGTGCAAGCAAACTATGCATATGCGTGCTGGCAACAGCCAATCAGCATCAAAATCGCAAACCGTTTCCTAAAGCAAAACTGTCAAAGTATATCATTATCACTCTGAGGCAGGCAGTTAAATACTGGTGATCTGGTGAGTAACACAACAACATCAAAGTCTATTCATTCTGCTTTCACTGCAGGGTGTGACGACATTCCTGTCACTTTTTGCGTGTGAAGAGGTTTGCGTTTGTACTTAAGCAGCTGAGAATAAAGGTTCCTTGCAAAGTGAAGCTTTACACACAAATAGGCCTACAATACTTCAAATAAGTCTGTATGATATTAGTTGAGGCAGATGTGCTTTGAAAGTGCAGTAAAAATATTGTAATATGGGAGGGGCATGCATGAATTTTGGCATAGTGACCAAAAGCAAGCTCAATGCATTGTAATCAACATATCTGTCTGTACGAGAGCAATGCATCATGAAAAAACTAGGTCGCTCACGTAATAATCAATATATCTGTCTACACTGCATGGGAGTAATGCGACAAACCAAGACACATTCCATTATAAATCAACAAAGCTGTCGCTGATAATGAATGTGACAATGTGACAACTAGAGCGCTCACATTACAATTAACAAAGCTGTCTAAAAAAATGCAAGTGATCACTGTGACAACTAGTTACCAAGGTCAATGACAAATAAGAATATCCATGATAAAGAAAAGGAAAACCTATTAAAAATCTAGTTTAAAACTATTTTTAACACACGTGTCAATTTCTTAGAAATGTACTCTCTTCTATACATGCTGGCTTTATATGGTTTTGAAGAACCTTTATATTATTTTCAAATAAAAAATGTTATTTAATGACACGTGGTGTAGCCATCATGAATAAAGTAATAACATATTTTAGTGTACGTTTAAAAAGAATTCTTATTATGGAAATACATAAACTTTAAAAGAATATAATTAAGTGTGAAATTGAATGTAATGTTTTCAAACACAATTGCATGCTGTTTGCAATTAAAGGGATACTTCACCCAAAAATGAAAATTCTGTCATTAATTACTCACTCCCATGTATTTCCAAACCCTTTGTTCATCTTCGGAACACAAATTAAGATATTGTTGATGAAATCCGAGACCTTTCTGACCCTGCATAGACAGCAACGCAACTGATAAAAATATTGTAATATGGGAGGGGCATGCATGAATTTTGGCATAGTGACCAAAAGCAAGCTCAATGCATTGTAATCAACATATCTGTCTGTACGAGAGCAATGCATCATGAAAAAACTAGGTCGCTCACGTAATAATCAATATATCTGTCTACATTGCATGGGAGTAATGCGACAAACCAAGACACATTCCATTATAAATCAACAAAGCTGTCTACAGTGATAATTAATGTGACAACTAGAGCGCTCACATTACAATTAACAAAGCTGTCTAAAAAAATGCAAGTGATCACTGTGACAACTAGTTACCAAGGTCAATGACAAATAAGAATATCCATGATAAAGAAAAGGAAAACCTATTAAAAATCTAGTTTAAAACTATTTTTAACACACGTGTCAATTTCTTAGAAATGTACTCTCTTCTATACATGCTGGCTTTATATGGTTTTGAAGAACCTTTATATTATTTTCAAATAAAAAAAATATATTTAATGACACGTGGTGTAGCCATCATGAATAAAGTAATAACATATTTTAGTGTACGTTTAAAAAGAATTCTTATTATGGAAATACATAAACTTTAAAAGAATATAATTAAGTGTGAAATTGAATGTAATGTTTTCAAACACAATTGCATGCTGTTTGCAATTAAAGGGATACTTCACCCAAAAATGAAAATTCTGTCATTAATTACTCACTCCCATGTATTTCCAAACCCGTAAGACCTTTGTTCATCTTCGGAACACAAATTAAGATATTTTTGATGAAATCCGAGACCTTTCTGACCCTGCATAGACAGCAACGCAACTGACAACTGTAGGAGTGAATTCTAGCACTGTGATTTTGGCTATTCCAATAAAGCATTCGGTATCCAACAAGAACATAATACTGGTACAGTGCATTACAATATTTCTATAAATTCAGAAGAAATGTGAAAAAAGTGTACATATTCTAAGTTAGCCTAATTATCACTCTCAGGACAGACACTGTGTTACTCAAAACAGTTTTAAGGCTGAGAAATTGTATATGTGACATTTATGGCTGAAATTCTTTTTCATGTTAATCTCCTGGTTTCATTAAAACAAAATGACCACCAGCAGCGGAGTGCTGATTCTCACCCATGGCCAGGCTGAGTAGTTTCTGCACTCTGGAGTTGACACCGACGATCCTGTATAGCCCCTGTTCATCAATACCTGTTAGAGAAAGCCATAGACTGTCAACACTTACTCATGTGCTGGTCACCATCTGACCTCTATTTCTGAACAGAAAAACAACAGGAGGTGTACCTCTGGTTTCTATGGCATAGATGAATTTTTTGACAACGTTGAAGCCGATGACATCTAATTGAGCCACTTAAATAGAAAGTTCATTAGGAGAGGGGAAAAAAAAAACATCAATACAACTTCATGGTAAAACAAACAGTAATAAACAACATGAAACCAGCATGATAAGTGTGTACGATTCTGTGATTCAACTGAATTATGTTTTTTTTTAATATAATTTCAAGGACTGAAATAGCACTACTTACTAGCTTCATTCTGGCTGTCACGATTCAGGGTGTATACCTGAGAGACAACACATTTTGGTCAAGTAAATGGCTGTTAACACAGAACAGCTTCGGGAAAAAAAAATCTACATAACAAGTACAATTTTATGGTACCAGCTGAGAAGCCATCACAGCACACAATACCACTGCCTCATCTGCACTATTTTACATGCATAATCTGTTCACTAAATGCTTTTGAAAAGCTTTGTCACACTAAAAGAGTCATTTAGCATGCTAAGACATCATGGTTTTGTTACAAAACCTAGTGAGCTGCCTAGTACATAGGCAGCATTTTTGGTGAGAAGGCAATATCAAAATACACTACGACAACCTCAGTGAAAAAAAATCTAAGATAGTGGATGACTCAAATGTGGATTATGAATATATTGATATAATTCTGTATCTATCTATAATCATGACAACCCTCAGAACATTTTAAGCATGCTCCTGTGTGTGTGTAAGATATGCTGCTGCTGCATGAACAGGCATACATAAATCCAGTAGCAGATCTAGACAGGTGGAGCTGGGGGAGGTGGAGGTTTTCAGAAGAACTGCACCATTTAGAGTTTCATGACTGAACTAGATATTTAATTCAAAGCCAATTAACGTTGATAAAAAATATTAAAATAAATAGAAAGTTTACTATTTAACAAAATATTTGTGTGCTCTATGAATTTTCATGCTAATAAGGGCCTAGCAGAATTGTGTGTGTTTTTGTGATAAGCACTAATTGAGCTGATGCCTAAAGAATGTTTCATCAGTAACTGATAATGTCCCATTCAATTAGCATGCTGCCCTTAAAGGTCTATGTATGTAGTACTCTAGTGAGGCAGCTCACTAGATTATGGAACAGAGCCTAAATCATCCTACAATACATTACAGATTCAATTATGAAGCCAACATTCATGGTAAAACAAACAGTAATAAACAACATGAAACCAGCATGATAAGTGTGTACGATTCTGTGATTCAACTGAATTATGTTTTTTTTATATATAATTTCAAGGACTGAAATAGCACTACTTACTAGTTTCATTCTGGCTGTCACGATTCAGGGTGTATACCTGAGAGACAACACATTTTGGTCAAGTAAATGGCTGTTAACACAGAACAGCTTCGGGAAAAAAAAATCTACATAACAAGTACAATTTTATGGTACCAGCTGAGAAGCCATCACAGCACACAATACCACTGCCTCATCTGCACTATTTTACATGCATAATCTGTTCACTAAATGCTTTTGAAAAGCTTTGTCACACTAAAAGAGTCATTTAGCATGCTAAGACATCATGGTTTTGTTACAAAACCTAGTGAGCTGCCTAGTACATAGGCAGCATTTTTGGTGAGAAGGCAATATCAAAATACACTACGACAACCTCAGTGAAAAAAAATCTAAGATAGTGGATGACTCAAATGTGGATTATGAATATATTGATATAATTCTGTATCTATCTATAATCATGACAACCCTCAGAACATTTTAAGCATGCTCCTGTGTGTGTGTAAGATATGCTGCTGCTGCATGAACAGGCATACATAAATCCAGTAGCAGATCTAGACAGGTGGAGCTGGGGGAGGTGGAGGTTTTCAGAAGAACTGCACCATTTAGAGTTTCATGACTGAACTAGATATTTAATTCAAAGCCAATTAACGTTGATAAAAAATATTAAAATAAATAGAAAGTTTACTATTTAACAAAATATTTGTGTGCTCTATGAATTTTCATGCTAATAAGGGCCTAGCAGAATTGTGTGTGTTTTTGTGATAAGCACTAATTGAGCTGATGCCTAAAGAATGTTTCATCAGTAACTGATAATGTCCCATTCAATTAGCATGCTGCCCTTAAAGGTCTATGTATGTAGTACTCTAGTGAGGCAGCTCACTAGATTATGGAACAGAGCCTAAATCATCCTACAATACATTACAGATTCAATTATGAAGCCAACACTCAACTAAACCACTACATTTGAATTCAGATAAAAAAAAAAAACAGGCTAAAGGCCCGAATATGCATATTTATGAGACACAATAAGTCTCAAGAATATGCATTCAAAATGAGAATGCACTTTATCTGATGCACAGCAGTGCCAAGCATGTGAAATGCTCTTAAACGGTTAGTTCACCCCAAAATGAAAATTGTCATTAATTACTCACCCTCATGTTGTTCCAAACCCGTAAGACCTTCGTTCATCTTCGGAAAACAAATTAAGATATTTTTGATGAAATGTGAGAGATCTCTGACCCTGCATAAACAGCAATGCAACTGAAATGTTCCCAGGTCCAGAAACATAGTAAGGACATCGGTAAAACAGTCCATGTGACATCAGTGGCTCAACTTTAGTTTTGCGAAGCTACGAGAATACTTTTTGAGCGCAAAGAAAACAAAAATAACATAATTTATTTAACAATTCTTCACCCCCGAGTTATGTCTTCCGCCATTTTGGAGAGTACCCAAGAGCGTAATCGACGTAATCAGCATTGTTTACGTTCGTCTGAGAAAACGCACGCATGAACGTAATCTGCGTAATCAGCGTTGTTTATACTTAGGGGAATGCGTGCGTATGTGTTGTGATACTCTAAAATGGCGGAAGACGTAACTTGGGGGAGAAAAATTGTTGAATAAATTATGTTATTTTTGTTTACTTTGCACTCAAAAAGTATTCTCGTAACTTCGCAAAACTGATTTGGACGGGTTTGGAACGACATGAGGGTGAGTAATTAATGACAGAATTTTCATTTTTGGGAGAACTATCCCTTTAAGATGAACCCTATCCTATTAAAGAGACGAAACAAATTTCCGATGTCTCAGATAAAGTACCGGTTCTCTTCCGTCCATGGCTTCCATCCAGAGTCTGCGGTCTTCCTCTGACAGCGCCTGCATGGTGATCACGCCAGGCCTGAAACATGCACACATCCACACGCAAGCATGCACAGCGGTACAGTCAACATGCACACACACACACACACACACACATACACACACACACAAAATTCTCCTGTGATGCATGTATATTTACAGGACACTGTTAGTTTAAACACTAGTGAGCGTGTGTGTTTGAGGAAAATGCATTTTCTTAAAAATCTACAGAGGCACACTTGTGAAAAATAATTGTGCTTAATTGTATTCAATATGCACTTGTTGTGTATTATAATATAATAATAAGGAAATAAAATGCCACTTGCACTGAAGGTGCACTTAAAGAGTACATTTTTATGATTTTTATGATTTATGGTTTCTTTACACACTTAAGTACATTTTTTAAAAAGTAATATTGTCAAATTAAAAGACATTTTATAATCTTAAAGTAAGTAAACTTATTTGCATGTGTTGAACATATTAAATCACATCTAAAGTTCTTGAGTATAATTTTAACTAAACTTAAAAGCAATTTAGTTAAACTAATTGCATAATACATTTTCATTTAATTGTAAGTAAAATGCAATTAAGTGTTCAGAAACAATGCATTTAATTTTTACCAAGTACATTCTTTTGAAGTAGAGTATTTCTGTAATAAGTACTCTTTTTTTAAAAGTATTCTATAAAGTACTTTTTCACAAGTGTAAACAAACACCCAATAACTATTCACAAATGTATTTTACACAAAACACACTGCAATTTTACAATAGCCTCCAGCTTTTCTGATTGCAAACTCACAAAAACACTATCCAAACACCTTCCCATATGTCGGCTTTGCCAATAAAAAAAAGGACATCACATACACAGCATCGCATACACAAAATGACATCGTCCCCCACACCAGCAGTGCACTACCACATTGTAAATTCATCAGGGTTTTCTGACCACAAACTCAATTAAACGGACCCAGTTCTATTACCCTAACTCTGCCTGACCTGGCATGGCCTAACCTTCAGTTGTCAACGCGAGATAATGGTGTGTGAGTGTGTGCTTCTGATTTACTGATAGAGCTGCCATACTGAAATATTAAGAGGTTTTCCAACACACGGCACAGTAAACTGGCTCTCGCTGGCTCTTCTATGCTAAAGCAGAGAAAGGGTTTTGCTTGGTAAAATAAGAGCTGTATTAAAGCACTGGACTGTTAAAAGACGGACTGTCTGTACTGTAATTTTGCAAATCATGAAATATGACCCATTTGTTCAAATAACGTCATCAATATCTGGTATATATCTACATTGGTTACCATAGTAATGATTTAAGTGTTCACACAACTATAAAAGAGTCTTTTTTGAGAGTAGCTGTTGGTGTGGAAAGAGAAGATGGAAAACTAGGAATTTTTCCAAGGTCACTATGACACATCAATACCAAGCAAAATGAGTTCATTCGGACACATCTATAGACACTACATAGCATTACCCCATTCTTAATGACTATTTTTGTCATAGTTCTTTTTAAAAATATCTGTATAAATATTTTCAAGTAAAAACACTATATATAATGTACAGCGTGCTGAACATTATACTGTATATAATGTTGCGACATATACACTTAAAACACCTGAATCTGACCATTCATACTGAGAAATATTTTCAAAAAATCTGGCTACATTTTTAAGAAGAATTTTTAAAAGGATTTCAAATCACATGCAAATTTGCTTTGTATCGTGTATAAAAATAGGATAATTTAAAATAAAAGTTCTATTTTAATACGTTTCAAAATGTCATTTATTTCCGTGATGGCAAAGCTGAAGTCGTTAGTGTGATTCTTCAGAAATCTTTCTAATATGGTGCTTAATTATTATCAAACATTACTTTGGCTTAGTTATTAATATTGGCTCTTATTATAAATCTTCAAAAAAGTTTTTGTTTTTCAAAATAATTTCCTAGATTTTTGTGAAAACTGTGATACTTTTTTTTTTTTTCAGAATTCTTAAGACAAAAATAAAGTTCAAAAGAACAGCATTTATTTAAAATAGAAACCTTTTGTAATATTACAATTGTCTTCAATTTCACTTTTAAATAAACGCAGCCTTGGTAAACTTTTGATGATAATGTATATCCTGGATTAAAATGATTATTCTTGCAAATTCAAACAGTTTATGCTTAAGATTCGAATCTTAGTGGGGAACGGGGGAAAAAATACATAATGTTCTCTAGAAATAAATCTTATTATGTGACAATTTTGCTGGGATGCAGGATATTTATTTATTTATTTTTTTTAATTATTACAATGTTGTGTCATCAGGGCTTAGAGCATCTTTTGGCCTAAATGTTAAGTGTAAAGAAATCGGTTCCCTTCCCCTGCCTACAACCATAAGATGGCCACTTTATTTCTCTCTTCCTAGTTACTGCAACAGTTTTGACAGGTCGAAGCTATCTACAGTGCACTCTCTTCATGCCTGGCAGACCTAGTCCAAATCTCCACCCCCTTTCCTGAGCAGCAGCCAGGAAGTGTCTCCCACTGGATGTTACGTGGACCAAAGCACCATCTGGTGGCAGGCATGCTTATAGTCAACTCACCGGTCCACGGCTTCAATGTCAAAACAGAACCTCTTCTCGATTGAGTCTGTTTTCCTTCTGGTGCAAGATTTCAGCGTAAAGCTTTCCTCATCTCCCTGAAAAGAAAAACATGGTTTACTATAGGCCCAAATTTTGGCACCACATTTTCAGCATTTCACTTATTCGGCTTTTATGTGAGCCTGGACGGCCGACAGGAAAATGTGACCAGATGTTCTATATTTACCAACTACACTGTCATCACATAAATGATTATATAAATGAATGATAAAGTGTCAGGTTACTCCCTATCTTGTTGCAAAGTGTGGCCAAGGAATGGGTGTTCAAATGCGGCCAGCTATTTTTATTCCAACACTTCACAGCTCTTTTACCGACTAGCAACACATTACACACATACCTCTGGAGTTCATTTACCAGAGCGCTGTCGTTCTCTCCTTCAGTGACCTCCTCACTTACAGTCTAATTGTTTCTATCACGCCACTCTGC
>NW_015651557.1:819292-840042 GCF_001515625.1 Sinocyclocheilus rhinocerous | reverse complement strand
GATGGATATTTATTTATTTATTTTTTTTAATTATTACAATGTTGTGTCATCAGGGCTTAGAGCATCTTTTGGCCTAAATGTTAAGTGTAAAGAAATCGGTTCCCTTCCCCTGCCTACAACCATAAGATGGCCACTTTATTTCTCTCTTCCTAGTTACTGCAACAGTTTTGACAGGTCGAAGCTATCTACAGTGCACTCTCTTCATGCCTGGCAGACCTAGTCCAAATCTCCACCCCCTTTCCTGAGCAGCAGCCAGGAAGTGTCTCCCACTGGATGTTACGTGGACCAAAGCACCATCTGGTGGCAGGCATGCTTATAGTCAACTCACCGGTCCACGGCTTCAATGTCAAAACAGAACCTCTTCTCGATTGAGTCTGTTTTCCTTCTGGTGCAAGATTTCAGCGTAAAGCTTTCCTCATCTCCCTGAAAAGAAAAACATGGTTTACTATAGGCCCAAATTTTGGCACCACATTTTCAGCATTTCACTTATTCGGCTTTTATGTGAGCCTGGACGGCCGACAGGAAAATGTGACCAGATGTTCTATATTTACCAACTACACTGTCATCACATAAATGATTATATAAATGAATGATAAAGTGTCAGGTTACTCCCTATCTTGTTGCAAAGTGTGGCCAAGGAATGGGTGTTCAAATGCGGCCAGCTATTTTTATTCCAACACTTCACAGCTCTTTTACCGACTAGCAACACATTACACACATACCTCTGGAGTTCATTTACCAGAGCGCTGTCGTTCTCTCCTTCAGTGACCTCCTCACTTACAGTCTAATTGTTTCTATCACGCCACTCTGCTAAGTGACTTCTCTCTAGTTTTTCTTCTCTTTTCACATTGCAGAAAAGGCGATAGCGTAATGCTAGCGCAAGGACTAGATACTAAACAAACTGAGTATGCTTACAGAATGCAACGTCTGGAGAGGTGAAACAAGGGTCCCTGTGAGCACATTTAGTCTACAATAAGTCTGCAAGACTGCATATATATATACAATAAATTCACCTTTTGGGACAAGGTCATATTTTCAGCGATAAAAGCGTTAGTATTTGAACCCTACACATTCAAACCCTTAACCTGAAGTATTACAATTTGGTGCATAACACATCCCACATCATTTGTGCTACAAACATGACTTATGAAATTGTGTGGCTTGTTGAGAAGAGCTGAGCTAGCCTATTACTGTTGTAATTGATAAGACTAACAGCTGAAAAAAATATTAATTTGATGATTAAAAGATGAACGAAGATCTTACGGGTTTGGAACGACATGAGGGTGAGTAATTAATGACAGAATTTTCATTTTTGGGTGAACTATCCCTCTAAGTACTTGCATCACTATTAACTATTAGTAAGCAGCAATTAGCAGTTTATTGAGGTAAATGTCATAGATAATAGTTAGTTCATACTGAGAACTGGTCCCCAAGCTAAAGTGTAACCCAATGTTATTCACTTCACCTGTCAGTGGATTTAATGTTGTGGCTCATCAGTTTATATCGCTCACTTATGATAATATCATGCCAAATATGTTGAAGATTGGTGGACAGGCAGTCAATTTGTTATCTAACAACTGGTTTCCACACAGTGTGCTTAAAAATATGAGTTTGTGATTCCTGCTTGTAATCCCTCTAGCCAATTTGCCTGCTAAGCCTCCATTATAAGTCTATTACTGTGATGACAACTCTCAGAGGGATTGGCATGGTAATGTACATGACAATGTTAATGTATTTGGTCTTGGCGGAATAGATCTGCTACGCTGCTGCTGCGGCAGAACAAGTACAGAGACTTGCTACTGCCAATACATCCACAACATGCTGCTGTGAGCATGTAAGAAATATTGCTGCTGCAAATATAACATACATGAAATAGCCCCCATATAGCATACATGAATCACCTCGTAGCAGATCTATACAGGTGGAGCTGGGGAAGGTGGAGGGTTTCCTGAAGTGCGCTGCAAACTGCTACAGCAATATTGAATATTGAGCAGCGAGCTCATTGGCTACCGATACAGGAGAGAACCAATCAGCTGCCATGTGACAATGATGTCGCCAGGTCAGATTGAGTTAGACCTATCGGACTGCGCCATCTAGAGTTTCATGCCAGAACTCTGTATTTACTGTAAACATGTTCATTTTAACTATCTGAAGGATGAGCTGAAATGACTGTTGTAACTGACATGTCACAGATGCAATACATAAACATTGGGTTGAAAACCAAAACAGAATAGTAAATGAAAAATGTGAAAACTTATATGATGTATAGAATGTTTATTGTTAATGTTTATTAAACTGGGACAAAAAACAGGATTCTAATTCAAATGTAAAATTTGACTAATTTGATGAATGAAATTTATTTTTAAGCACTAAATAGAACGTGTAAATATATACAGGGGTGCACATATGTTTTTCAGTCAGGTTCTCATGAGAGCACCTGGAGATTTGGTTTGGTGCTCACACTGCACATAGTGTGCCCAATTAAATATAACTATAAAAAAATAATAATTAATAATACTAATAATAGTTTTATTGAATTTAGTTATTTTTAAATAAAATAAATAAAGTGTGATAATACTATTATATTTTATAAATGAGTATTAAATAAAAATAAATTATTTTATAGTACTCTATATTAGCTGCTGAGTGAAGACCTAGTCACACTTTTGCATTTTGCTGTGAAACCATTCAAATTCCAACTCAAGAATCGAAAGATATTTTTGTCTGAAATTTACCCACATTAAATTAAAGGGTTTTTGTTTCAACAGAATGTGCATTTCCTTGTAAACATGTCAGCAATAAAATAAACCATGCAAATCACGAAAGAATATTACTCTGTATTCAATTTTTATTTTTTTTAATGACAATAAAACACATTTTCTGTTTGCTTCTCTCTTGCGATTAGCAGGTTTGTGTGTCTAGCACGGGGTAGTAGTGTCTGGTCGGAATGTAATCAGGCCGCATGCAGTCCCTGGTGCGAGAGTCGTGCTATTGACCCTGCGTGTGTGGCTGTGCAGAGCGGGACGGGCACAGAGCCAGGTGCCGACACTGGTGCCAGCTCAACGATGCGATACGCAGCTTCTCGTGCCAAGATCAGAGTCTTGTCAATGCCAGCATTGAGGAACAGACACGTGGCTTGTGCCAGTATCCACTCTCCAATCCAAAGGTTACACATACTGCTGAGTGAAAGGGTGCGAGAGGGACTGTATGTGACAGAGAAAGAGAAAAAAGAACCACTTACATTTTTGGCCCCAGACTTCTGATCAAACAGCATCATGGCCATGCGTTTGGGCTCTCGGTGATAGATGCAGTAGTACTTCACCCATGTGGACACGAAGGAACCTGATTTGGTAAAAAAAACAGGGAGCCATGTAAGAAAAAGACAGATAAACAGTAAATGGATCACAGAATTCAGTGTTCATGTGCCTCCAGAAACAGGGTTGGGAAACACTATTTTAAGCAATTAAAGTTTTGTGTGTGATAGAGAAGGAAAGATATGGTAAACTCTTTGAAGGCTTTGGTTATGTAAAACTTTGAAGCATTTATGGAAGGGAAAAGAACAGAGTGAAGTGAAATGCAATACTGTGCAAGAGCATAACAGTTGCTGCCCAATTTGTCACCACCTTTGGGATAAAAATTCATTCATTTCTTAATAGGGATTTCAAAAAATCTTCAGTAAAGAGCTCAAAGCCATGAAATACCAACCCAGGCTCATTGCAAAAACATGCCTTTACATGTACTTAAAAAAGAAAAAGAAGACATGAACACTGGTGGCAGTAAAACACCAAACACCTATATTCCTTTTCACACAAATTATGATCATAGGGCCAAAAAAATCAGTTAATGAAGACTCATTTTCATTTGCAATTTCTTTGCACAACCCTTTGCTATCACCTTAAAATACCTTTACCATAGTGCATGATTTGTAAACCAATAAATTTTTTAATGGACATCACATATTCAGCTCTCTGTGTATGGATTTTCTGCTGTAGTAAACTTGCTCGGTAGCTCTCTCAAGTCTCATGAAACATGGTTCGATAAAAAAGCTCAAAACAGTGTAAAAACATGGTCAAATGAGAAAAAGAAAACTTTCTTTCTTTAACACCAACGGTTTGGTTCAGGGTAGGATTTAGTGAAGGGAGCATGTTATTTTTAAAGGCAAAAGAGCATTAACCTTTCAGCGCCGCAGACTGGACTTTTAATTTATGAACTGCTATGATACACAGTTGGCACAGTAACATTTATCTGTTTGGTGAAAACTGAACATGCTTTATTTTCATAGACATGAAGCACTGTGGATAGTAAAGCAATGAAATCATATAAAAATAACAACAGCCTAGGAAAATAAGATAACTGACTTAGAGTCAGTAATAAGTATAAAATACATTACATTTTAGGTGTACTGCTAAATATTTAGATATATACAAATATACAAGTTGTTTGAGAATGCAGGGAGAATAATGATGTTTAATGATGTCAATCTCAATGCTTCATGGTAGTGGGGATACCAAGCTGATTTGCTGCAATTTTTGTGTCCATGTGAACAGAGACTTCTCTGAATGTTGGCTTGCCATTTAGGATTGTGGGTACACACACACACATTTTATTATTTTATTTGGATCCAAAAGACAAGCAAAGAAAACGGAATCCAAATACCCTGGGAAGTCATTTTGCATGATGACAGGTAAACATGGCTCACATACATTCAAAAATGATTTTACTTACAAACACACAAATCATCACACACCCTCTACAGTGGCCAGTGTAATCAGTTGTGTCTTAGAAATCAGAAAAAAGCCCTAAACTTTTCAACTTACGTTTCTCTTGCACAAACAGGTATCCCTCCATTGTGTTCGGACTGATGCTCTTATGTTCGTCCGGGTTTTCCTTCATCTTCTTCATCAAGCATTCCACCTCTGAACGAGTGCTCTCGAACCGGTTCCGCGTCTGAAACACGACAAAGACAATTTAAGGAGAAGGTGAATGTTCAAAAAGATATGAAGATTCAAGAATGCTTGTGAAAACCTGCCACTGTAAAAAAAAAAAAAAAACTCTGCAATGCAATATACATTAAACTACTGCACTCCTTAAATATAACCGATCATTGACCAGGCTCATTGTGAAGTGGCTAGTTTTATGGCAGTTGTTATTTGCAATGCATTTTGGCAAACTAACTGCACCTGTCAGGTACTGGGTTTTAACAAACTCCAGCAAACTCCTGTAGTGATTTGGCTTTGAAAGGGTTTGATACACTCATCCTTAAAGGCAGAGTAAGTGATTTCTGGTAGCCAATGTTGATATTTGAAATCACCAAAACAAACACGCCCCTACCCCAAAAGGGTCTTGCCCCTATTTTGATAGCTCCGCCCCACATATACGTACGCAACCCAGGCAACGATTAGTTCTGTGAAACAAAGCAAAACCAATGTTACACCGTGTCTACGGACGTGAGCGGCGCGGCGCAACAAACCCCAACAGAAAACTGCTGCCGGGTTCTATTTATGACGTGATGACACACATTTCAAATGGTTTTCAACGGTCGTTTGATCGCGTCCAGTGTAGGCAGACTTTAGCTGTTGTAGACACGGTTTTACTCACCTATTGAGAAGAAACAAAGCAACCTCGGCGTCCGATCGCAGGCCTCCGCTCCTTGAGTTCTCTCCAGCGCTGGAAAGCTGATCTGATATTTACACGGGTCCTACTTCTTGCCTTATCGTTCCGCAGACGTTTTCCTCTTTTGTTTTTTATCCGCCATCTCTATCTCTCTGTCGCTCGGCTCGGCTAATGTCCGTCCCATGCACTGAAAGCTCTCTCCTCCACATCACGAGTAGACACGCCCCTTATTGCTGATTGGCTACAAGTTTGTTTTGCGATTCGGCCCGAATCAGTTTTCTAAAGTGTTTTTGAAAAATCACATACCCTGCCTTTAACTAAAAGAAGACATGATGATTTACTTGCAATTTACTTAGAGGTGCAGTACGCAATATTGACAGCTAGTGGTTGAAATAGGTACTGCAGTGCCCTCCTCCTCAGACTGGACACTCACGTAGGTTGTCATGCACAGGAACAAGCGCAATTCACAATGGAAGGTGATGAATATCTGTGTTTTAATATGCTTCTGGTCATAGAGCTTTTTGGGTGGATGTCGATGCTTTTTAGGTCGGGTAGAGTCTGTGATCTCTGACCCAGTTTGTTTGCTTGCTTCTATGGCTGCAGTATGCTGTGTTTTCCACCATCTGGAAACCCAGTGTGTCAAAATACTATTGGGTAAACTGGCAGTGGGCAGAATCACACAGACCAGAAACAGACATTCTGACACGGAACACTCATTTCAAAGCAGAATTGTAGCATTGTTATTCAAAGAAACAGGTATGTGAACTTAGCATGTTTCCTAAATATCTGCAACTGTATTATTTCTTTATGCTTTAGTACAGTACAGTCAAAAAACAAAAACAGACTACTAATTCTGCTCTCCTAATTTGTAACATCAGCATCTACTGTATGAGGGTCTGTTGTAAGAAATGCACTCACATTTTGAATGCTGATTGTGAGGTCTGTCTTGAAATGGTTGAAGTCTTTGGCCAGTTCGTACCCATGATGATAATATGTAAACAGACCCTGTAGAAAAGCCAGCAACTACACACAAAAAAGAGCCATCAGTAAAGACTGAATAATGTAATGTAATATAATATAATATAAAAAGAATGACATGAAAATGTGATGAAGTTTTACCGGCTCCACAAACTCAAACATCTTCCTCTCCTGAACTTCCTGCACTTTGAAGACATATTCCAGCGAGACCTCATAGAAGTGCTGCCTTACTATGTCCACCTGGTTATCCGCCTGGGTAGATTTGATCATTTTTAAAAAAAAAAAGACAAATATCCATCAAATTAAACTGGGGGTTTGTAGCTTTTAGTTCATGTCTACAATGGCAAACCAAATGCTTTTGCTTTTACAAATGAAGTCAAGCCTTTCAATATATCTGCCCGCAGTTTACTGTTTCATAGGAAGTCAAACCAGACGATTGCTAGTCTTAAAGTGCAACCGCATGCAAAATGGTATTTTAGTCTCAGGTAAAACGGCATTAATAGCAGAACATACTTCGTGAAGGTGTGCTTCCTTTTTCTTTGCAGACAGACTGAGGTGTTTCTCCAACACTGTGCAGTACTTCTCTGTCTCTTTATCATATTTCTTTTTGGCCTCCTGTGGGATAAAAATGCAAACTCTGACTGACAAAAGCTGAAATGTTATATGTAGAGATTTGCATGTATGTATGTATACATCCATATTCATTTTAAACTGGAAATACAGTACTTAACATTTTTAAAGCAGTAACAGTGGGTAGTTTCACACACATAAACTTTATCAAGTAGTGTGTTTGGGGTGGATGCTGAAGCTCTCATACCATCACCATATATGCTTGCAAGTGCATTCGACAGTAATATTTTAACCATTTTTCAAAAACAATATACTGCAAGTAATTACGAAATTACTTATACAGGTGTGCTAAAATCTTAAGTTCAACAAATTGCATTTAATATAAATGTAAACTCGAACACATTTTACTTTAATTGCAAATAACATGCAATTAAGTGTCCGAAAACATTACATTCAGATCCACACTTATGTACATTCTTTTAAAGTACACTATTTGTGTAATAAGTACTTTTAAGCGATGTGTACTTTACAAAGTGTACTTTACAATGGCTCATTCTTTGCTTTTCTGCTTTAATTTTCTTAAGGGCCTTGACACCTGTAAGTGTCTAATAACCAGATGCACATCCACAATAATGGACAAAAGCCACTGGGTGTGAGAGAGTCGAATTAGTCATTAGGGAATCAAGCGGCATGCATGAGCTGCAAAGTTGGCAATAAATTTGAACCATTGTTAAAAAAAAAACTTAAAATGAGGCATGCACAATTCTTTGCTACATGTCAATTTAAACAGATTTATTGCATCTGTTTGTATTCATCATGAACAACATTACAATAAGTGTTTACACATCATAACCAACAGATGGCAGTGCTGTTTAAACAAGTTACAGCAGTTTCTTAGAAGCACTTTGATCTGTGATGGCTTGGCCCACATTTAATCTGCAGGTTTTGACTATGTAACAATAATCGTAAGTGACAAATACGCCTTCGAACAAGGTACTTCTTGATAACTGAAAACAATAAGCCTCTCTCTGCTATGAATACCATTACAGCATAAAGCGATTTGAACTTCTGCTCTCACCTTTGCAGCTCCAATCTGCTCCTTCCTGAAACGCTCCAGTGGCGAGATCAACACATCATTGGCATTTTCAATCTGAGGAGACACAGGTCATAGAGTTCTTTTTACCATCTATCATCATCGTTTCCCCCCATTTATCATCATTGTTTGTCACCAATCTTTGCCACATACGTTTTGAGAACTGCTTACTCTCACTTAAAACTAAACGGATTAATATTTATATCCCTTAAAGTTAACGTTAAATATCTAATTATATATATTGAATCATCCCCCATCCCTAGTACTGCTTTCATGTTAAAGCATTAAGACTTTATACTGTAGACATGACAGTATGATTATTCATTTATGTATGTTTGTATTTATTTATTTAGTTTTGTCTGTGCATCACACATATTGCCACACAGATTGCTCTGGTAATTGTAGAAATTTAGAAATGTAACCTTTTTTTTAGACGGATGGATGGATGGATATTATCTTGCTGTATGTATGTCGTTTTCTTTACGTTTTCTGACTAAAAGCAACCAAAAAACCATTTTAAAGTGGTTAAGCAAATAATAATAATAATAATAATCGGCAGGGATCCCAGACCAATACAATTAGTGTGCCTCCTCTATTTTAAAACCCACGAGCCGCCACTGCATATAGACACCTATTTTGGTGTGACCACACATTAGCAAACTCCAACTTTGCTTGGCAACCATAAACCACCTACCATTACACAGTGTCTACATCAGACGTGTCAAAGTGAAATCACACATATGAGCTACAAAGCTTGTTACAGTTTGCAGAGTAGGTGGTAGTTTTCTGCTTCGTGTCAGATTTTGTCAATAACACCAGGGTATTAATGCTATAGCAGATTCTCTATCTCTTAGTTTTATTTAGTTTATTTAGTCCTCTTATTTTTTCTTTATTTTCTTGTGAAATACAGAGTTCTGGCATGAAACTCTAGATGGCGCAGTCCAATAGGTCTAACTCAATCTGAACTAATGACATCATTATCACATGGCACAGCTGATTGGTTCTCTCCTGTATCGATAGCCAATGAGCTCGCTGCTCAACATTCAAATAGTGCTTGCCGTAGCAGTTGCAGCTTGCTTCAGAAACCCTCCACCTTCCCCAGCTCCACCTGTATAGATCTGCTACGAGGTGATTCATGTATGCTATACGGGGGTTTTTTCATGTATGTTATATTTGCAGCAGCAGTATTTCTTACATGCTCACAGCAGCATGTTGTGGATGTATTGGCAGTAGCAAGTCCTGGTACTTGCTCTGCCGCAGCAGCAGTTGCGTAGCAGATCTATTCCGCCAAGACCAAATACATTAACATTGTCATGTACATTACCATGCCAATCCCTCTGAGAGTTGTCATGACAGAACTATATATAAACATCTTCTATGTAAAATATCTTATTCAGAACAATACTAAATAAAAAATAACATGCATTTTGTATGATCCCTCTTATTTTTAGTAAAATAATGAACATTTTGTAGATTCTGCAAGGTGTATGTAAACTTTTAACAACAAATACCAAAGTTCTGTCATGAAACTCTAGATGACGCAGTCTGATAGGTCTAACTTAATCGGACATAATGACATCATTATTCACAAGCCGCAACTGATTGGTTCTTTTCGTATCAGCAGCCAATGAGCTTGCAGCTCAACATTCAAATACTCGGCTAGTGCTTGCTATAGCAGTTGCAGTGCGCTTTAGAAACCCTCCACCTTCCCCAGCTCCACCTGTATAGATCTGCTACAAAGTAATTTAATGCATGTTACTGTTTATTAAGGGTTATTCATATATGTAATATGTGCAGCAGCAGCAAGTCACGGTACTTGCCCTGCCGCAGCATCAGCATCAGCATCAGCGTAGCAGATCTATTCCACCAAGACCACACACAATAACATTGTCATGTATATTACGATGCTAAACTCTCATGACAGAACTGTATATCATCATACTGTCTAACTCAGGAAATGAAAGACATGGGAGCAAGTTTCATTTTTAGTGAACTATTCCTATTAGTTATAAACATAGTGATAATGAAACTGATGATGGTGAAGATGAAAAAACCTGCTGACCATTCGTGTCCTCTCATCTTCCAGGTTCTGTAAGACTCCAGCAAACTCCTGAAGTGATTTGGCTTTGAAAGAAAAGAAATAAGACTGGTGATCACACACAGCATCTTGACCACATTAGCTTAATTTACATCTTCAAGCAGTGAAGTCAGACATTTGTCATTTTATAATTCACCACGGACAGCCTGAGAATTCAAGTAAGAAATGGTTATTCAAAACCGAGCCAAGAGCGACACTTTCCACAGCACAACTCAGCAAAATTGTGCAATCAGAATTGTGTTTAACATACGTAAGTCTGTGTGACAACCATTAGAATGTGTTTAGCGCTCTTACAAAAAAAAAAAACAGCGGCCAAATACCAACTTCAACTACCAACTGCAAAGACTGTGTTTAACACCTACAAATAATTTTTTTTTAAATCTAGGCGAGGTAAAAAAAAACTGTGATGTGTTGGGAAAAAAAATGTCAAAGTGTTGGGTCTTGTGCAACATACTTTTTTTTTTTTTACTTTAGCATACTTTTAAAAAGAGCATTTACTACAAAAATAATATACTTTAAAAGAATATACTAATATGTGGACTGAGTGTAATGTTTTCAGACACTTAATTACATGTTATCTAATGAATATGTATTATAGTTTAAATGTATATTAAATGCAATTAGTTGAACTTAAGACTGCCTTTTGACCCATTTAAGTAGGACTAAAGTATATCTTTATATGCAATTGTACAATTCTGTTTGAAATATAATTAAAGTGTACTGTTGAATGTACCGACAAGCATTTATGGTAAACTAAACTATACTGTAATGTCATGTATCTAAATTGCAATTACACATTTGTATATTAAAGTTGTATTTGATATTACAACTCTAAATGTAATATCAGATAACACACTACAGTTACAAATATAATTAGGTAATTTACATGTGCTATATTATGTAAGTCAACACATTAAAACAAGTGTACTTTAAAACATGACATGATTATTAAAACAATGATTTAAAATGTACTTTAAAGTTAATTTTTTATTTTGACAATTACAATGTGTCTTTTTAAAAGTCTGTGTTAAGAAAGGCATGACACTGTACTATTTTGAAGTAGACTTATTTCATTAATATTGTATTATCTGCAAGTGCAGTACTTTAAATGTATATTTAAGGTTTGAAGATGACTACATGTGCACAATTAAGTGCACTTCTTTAGCGTTGTATTAGGGTGCTGCTATGCAAAGTCCAATTATATTAAGGCCATTATATACAACTGACAGTTTTGAAAAGGCAAATACTCTAAACATGTGCAAACGTAATGGCGATTCCACTGCTTAGCACTAGTATTTCTATCATAACTAAAGCAGCAAACTCATCAAACCTCTCAAGATACCCAACCTCAGACATACAGTGGATGCATTACTACGAAAACTTCCAGATGTAATACAGTTTTCATGTTCAACCTCATAAGGTCAACAGAAAGTAAGTAAGGCCATGTCCACACGTACACGGGTATTTTTATAAACAGAGTTTTTCCTTCTTCCGTTTTTAAAAACATCTCCGTCCACATGAAAACGCAAACGCATGCTATGAAGCACTGTCAAGAGCATGCCAAACCAACAGGTGGCGATATAATCTCAACCGTAAAGCCATGTTGGCCAATCAGAAGCCTGAAAAAGTTTCCAGTAGGCGGAGATAACAGCGCATGCTCCGACGTCACAAGCCAAAAACTCCGGTTTCGCTGTCTACACGATAACACTGCAACCTGAGTTTTTGAAAATCTTCACCCTGGCAGGCATTTTCAAAAATGTTCGGTTTCAGTGAACTGGTGCTGCGTTTGCGTGTGGACGAACGGCCTAACCGCGTAGAAAAAGCTGCGGTATTAAAAATAACCGCGTTCGTGTGGACAGGGCCTAAGACTAAAGGACTGCAAGGCTACAACTGAAGATGAGATCAGAATAAAGGCAAGTCAATACATGTTCCTTCTTCAGATTCAGCCAAGCAGAATTTCAGCAAGTTTCCATGTAAGGTGCCAGGACTTACAGAAAGCCACAAAAATTCCCACAGGTTCCAACACTTAAGCCTTTGATGCCACACCATCAAGTGGAATTATGGCAAATACACATAAGTTGAGCTGAAACCTTGGTTTAATTGTGTCATAGTAGGGGCTCAATGAAACGGTCGTTGTGGACCGCACTCAGTAAAACCTGTCTTTTTGAGTTAAAAGCTTGTAATGAATACATTGTGCAAGACCTTGAGTGGGATCAGATGGCCATGGATCAATTTGTACTCAACCGATAGCCTTCACAGAAACAATGAAGAAACTGCTTTAAAGTTGAGTTCAAATGCTTTCTACGAATGTCATTTGTATGACAGCATACATTGAATACCGCTGTGGGGTTTAAAACTGTAGTATAATCTTGAGAATACTTTTTGTTTCTTGCATAATACACTGACTAAGGAACAACAAACATTCAAAAGAAACAATGTTATGATCTTACCAATGCATATCTCATCATCTGTTTCTGCATCGCCAATGCACTGGAATTTAAACTCGTTCAGCGACTCCGCAAACTTTCTCTTCGCAGTGGACAAATCTGTAAAAGATGTGACGAGAAGATGTGTTAAAATTTCTCTGACGAGAATAGCACAAGGTGACAAAACCACAATGTTTTAAGCCAGGAAGCGAGAGAACATGTAATGCACTTTGGAAACTTTGTGGTGTCTGGGTCTTTCAAGACATGCGACTGACAAAGTGAGTAAGAGTTCAGTGAGGGAACGAGAAAAAGAGACTGCAAGGGGGAAAATAGTCCAAAAAAGAAAGCTAAGGAGAGACAGAATGAGCCCAGAAGTCCCTAAAAATAAACACTGTTTGTCATGGAAGGAGAATTTGGCTGGTCAGATCAGATTATAAATCGAAGGCAGACCCCTTGGTTTTAGATTGCCATAACTTTGGAAAAAAATTTCTTCAGAATAACAAACAAATGAGAAACTTGCACAAAAATGAGCCGAGCTGGATGTCAACCTCAGTAGCACTTTTTAGTTTGAGGTAAATTGCATATACTGTACTTTAATAGGAATTCATTATATTTGGAAATTGCAAACCAGTTCTATAGACTCTATATCTATACAACTCATACGATTGTTTAATCATTAAGATCAGCTGAATTAAATGATAGATAAACTGAATGGGAAGAGATGCAATTGAATAGTTTGAAAGTAATAACATTATGAAATCACTGTGATTAAAATTTTTTTTTTTCCACTTTAGTTTAGGGACCAATTCTCACTTTTAACTGGTTGCTTATTAGTATGCATATTACTAGCATATTGTCTGTTATTAGTACTTATAAAGCACATATTAATGTCTTATTCTGACCATACTTAGATCCCTTAGTCCTACCCCATACCTAAACTACCTTACTAACTATTAATAAGGAGCAAATTAGGAGTTTATTGAGGCAAACATTGTAGTTAATAGTTAGTTAATAGTCAGAACTGGTCCCAAAACTAAAGTGTGACCAAAAATGTATATAGATGAAACACGCATTATGTGTAGTGGAAAGGATACTTTGTAATTTTGTGTATTGTACTAACAATTGAAAATATGCTGAAATGCTTGAAAAAACGTTATCTGACTTGTACTAAAAGTTTTGAAAATGTACTACTAACTTGTACTACAAAAATAGTACTACTACTAATAATAATAATGTAAAATTCCTAGAGCTCTGTAAAGGAATTTGGCATAGCAGCTCTTTTTAAAAGTATCACTCACAGCGATATGAACCAAAAATTCTGTATGTGATTGTCAAAGTGTCAAAATCAAAAGCACATTTTGGGCAAACTGTGTGTAAACTCTCTCCAATACAAATGACACAAGTGATACAATGGATAACCAACTCAAGGGCAAGTTTGCCAGTAACAAATACATTATTCTTTTCTCAGGACATGCATTTACTTATTGTGAAACATATTGACCCAGTTCTTCATGGAAAGAAATATGATTCTGTTTGGCAATGGCTTGCTTTGGCTTACCGAGCTAGCAGGTTACAAGACATTTTACAATGCATGAACAAAACGGTAAAATAGTTAAACATGCAACAATCTCTACTAACAAAATTCACACCAATTACCAGTTAATTTATGACAGAAAAATACAACAGACATCTCATGGGTATGTTCAATAGCATATTAGTTTTCGCTTTGGTATCAATAATCATTTAATTTTACTTGAGTATTGGGATCGACTGCTAATATTTGGGTAAAGTGACAACCCTACTTCCCAACAAGTAGCCTATCAATTTGTTATCTACGGACGCAGTTATTTTAGCACTCGGAAATCCAAGAATTGATATTTAATTAGTGACCAGCGCTAAAAATAAGCAGCTTCTGTTGACATCCACATTCGTCAACATGTGCTCTAAGAACACAGAATTCTCCTCCAGTGACCTCTGCTTCCTGCCTTACGCCCGGCGACACAGTGGTGCCGTCCAAGGAAGGAATGCATACATACAGTTGAATATGCATGCACAAACACTCACAAATACAAGCCAACGGGAAATCAAATAAAAAGATACAGCATTTTTCTTTCCTAAGGCTCCAGTGGAATGCTGCTGACACGCCGTTATGTGACGTCTGAGCTTTAGTTAACATGTTTCTTGTCTGCAAAGTAAATTTCCTTTACTTTTTAGAGGCTTTTCTAAGCGAAAATAACCATTGTCATGTCATAAAAGGTCAATTTAATTTTCTGATATTATCAGACTTCTTATAGACCTCTCTATGATGTAGAACCAAATAACCTTGTCATTTGACTAAAACTATGATGTGAATGTCTCCAAGAAATGTCTGGGTTATTTTTACATTAGTATACATCTGTAAAGCTATGGAAGCCTGTTTCCAACACTGAAAAAGAAAGTGACTTTTTATATCACAATTCTGACTTTTTTCTCTGAATTTTGACACATAAATTCACTATTGCGAGTTCTTGGGCGCTATTTTAATGATCTAAGCGCATGGTCTAAAGCGCACGGCGCAATTGTGCTTAGGGCGTGTCCGAATCCACTTTTGCTAGTTTAAGTGCGGGAAAAATAGTCGGCGCGCCCAGCGCATGGTCTAAAAGGGTTGTCCCTATTCTCTTAATGAATAATGGGGGTGTTTTGGGCGTAATGTGCCATAAACCAGTCAGAGTCTCATCTCCCATTCCCTTTAAAAGCCAGTTGCGCTCGCGCCATGGCGGATTCGCTATTTACATGGCAGAATTTACAAGAGGAAAAATGGAACGCTTCTCTAGTGAGGGAACGGATCTGCTCGTGCGCGTAATTCTGTTACATGCAAAGACTATCCATTATGACATGTAGGCATTTTTATATTTATGTACACAATAATAATCTTTTACATTTTAATCCTTTAATTTTTCATTTTTAAAAATGTTTGTGTGCTGCTGTGTGTGTAATAAGCAAAGTGTACGCGCGTTGCGCACCCGCCTATAGGCGCATATTACTAACGTGCTCTTTAAATAACAAAAAAAATAATAATATTGCGCCAGATTTTAGACCAGGTTTTTTTTGGTCAATGGCGCAGTCTATTTCAGTTGCCACAAAAAAACTCAAAATCACGCCAACAATGTGCCTGAACACATCTTGTTTTCAGACCAGCCCATGGGCGCACAAATGGGTGCAAATGCATTTGCTATTTAAACAACGTGGCGCAGGACGTGAAATGACAACTGCGTCAGGCTGAAACTAGCAAAAGACACATTCGTCGCGCCTGGCACCGCATTGCGCCGGGTGTATGATAGGGCCCAATATCTTATGTTTCAGTGGGATAATCTGTTTCTATGAAATGTCTATTTTGTTTTTATTCTGAATTATTTCTGTCGTCTTGGCTCAATCTGTCGAAGTTCGTCTAGCTCTAACCGGAGGCTACTACTGTCTTTTGTCACTCTTTTCGCTCTTTAAATAACAAAAAAAATAATAATATTGCGCCAGATTTTAGACCAGGTTTTTTTTGGTCAATGGCGCAGTCTATTTCAGTTGCCACAAAAAAACTCAAAATCACGCCAACAATGTGCCTGAACACATCTTGTTTTCAGACCAGCCCATGGGCGCACAAATGGGTGCAAATGCATTTGCTATTTAAACAACGTGGCGCAGGACGTGAAATGACAACTGCGTCAGGCTGAAACTAGCAAAAAACACTTGCGTCGCGTCTGGCGCCGCATTGCGCCGGGTGTTTGATAGGGCCCCTAAAGTCAAATTATGAGGGAAAAAATACTATTTTCTTACAGTCGTGAGTTTATCTCACAATTCTCACTTTTTAACTCACAATTGCATGTAACTTAGAATTGCGACTGTATTTCTCAGAATGTGAATTTATATCATGCAATTCTGACTTTGTAACTTGAAATTTTGAGTTTATATCACGGAACTCTGAGAATAAATTCAGAAATGAAATTAAAACTTTAATCACAGAAGAGGTGTATTCAAGTGCCTGTATGTATGAATAGCCTCCCAATCTTTTAATTAATTAATTAATTAATTTAAATATTGTTTTTTTTTACATTACTTAAAGCTGATCCAAAATCAATATTTGAGCATGTACATAACCAGCCAGTGTTCAAAACTATCGCCTTACTTTAGCCCGATTCACAACGGTTAACTTATAATAATGTTTTCTAATTTGAGTCGTACGGGTAGGTTTTCGCGGGAAATTCGAGCATGCTGCTGCATCATTACGTCACTTCTGTAAACATAAAGAAGTTGTTCCGGCTACTAGGCTATTTTGATGAATAGAAAGATCCAAAGATCAGCATTTATCTGAAATAAAAAGCTTTTGTAACATTATACACTATTCCATTCAGTATAATTTTTATTATTTTTTTGGGAAAGAAATTATAGAAATTTATACTTTTATTTAGCAAGGATGCTTAAAACTGATCAAAAGTGATGATAAAGGCATTTATAATGTTACAAAAGATTCATATCGATATCGGAATTATATCGTATCGACCGAAATTAAGAAATATATCGTGATATCAATTTTGGCCATATCGTCCAGCCCTATTTATTGTAATGCTTTTTTCCTCAGTTGGTCAGAATAAACGTGGCAGACTTGTTACTTACTTGTTCAGATGACAATATACGGTGAAAATTCTTATTTGGGTCATATACTCCAAGACATAGGTTAGAATCTGTGACTACTAAGTATAGGATTCACACCGGTACGGTGACTGACTGCCACACATACTCCGTCCTCAAAACATTAGATTCATCCGCCAGAGTACGTGCCAGAGTACAACCCACGCAAGGAAGATAATTCCGCAAGTAACTGCAATTCCAAGTTTTCAAACAGAGATGGCGACAAAGAGGCAAAACTTACGGACTGCAGTTTTAAAATTCATACGCAAATAAATAGAAACATGAATGAACCAATGAATGAATGAATAGTTAGTTAGTTAGTTAGTTAGTGTCATTAACCCAAACTCTATTTGAACCCAGTTCATGATAGGAGTATTTCATATACACAAGGAACAATGACATGCAATTGAATGCTGTTGCTACTCCCATAACTTGCAGTGTTTACACGTCCACAGTGACAATCAGATGTTGAAGTGAGAAAATGGAAACACTTGAAGTATGTAATCTGCACTTGTTTGGAAAGTTTCCTGTCCTGGGATAAGACGGAGCGCTGCTGGTGTGGAAGTGGAACGGATACCAGCTGCTGTCTGCAGGGAGCTCGCATTTGTTTCTATGAGGGAGGATCGGCCCTCCCAAATCCTTCATCATTCATGCTCATCAACTTGTTCAGATGTTCTTGAACACGTGCTTTTTTGTGGCAGTGGTTTGAAATCATTAGAATGAGATACAAGTGGCTTCATTTCTAATGAACGAATCATACAAAGACCTTTCTGACTAGTATTGAGGAGTACTCTAAAAACAACAACCGTACGACAATAACTACATTTGTAAGCAACTTGACAGGAGCTCGGTTTGCTTTCTTTTTTTTGCCCCCCATTAGAAAATGTCAGTGTAGTTAGCATTTGGTTAGCTGCCTTATCGAAAGGGTAGCTTTAAACACATGAAATCTTATAGCGTAATGAAATACAGTTTCATCTCAACATATTTCTCATGCTTCTCAACACGTGTGCAATGCAGAAGTATGCAGTGTAACCTGGAAGTGTTTTGGAATGCTAACAGAAAGATGTCATGGCTGAGGTCCAGGAGCCCATAACTCAGCTTCAGCCAAGTGAAGGAGTTTAATTTGTCTCTAAAGACCAATACGGCAGGGCAGACACTTAGCAGTCACTATGTACAAACCACTGACTCTGTTAAACATATGTATGGCTGTTACGCATTCACAACTATGTGCCAAAACCTGCATCATAAACCTAAAAATCACTGTCTAAAGAGAGCTGTTCAAGTTTTTACTGCAGATTTTGGTAAAAACTAAAATTATGGGCAACTTCAAATTCACAGAGTATGCTTTGCCGAAGCTGTGAAATTGACTGCAAATGGAAAATGGAAATTGAATTAGAATGAAATGGAATGGAATTTTAAAGAAAAATGGTTTATTGGTTTATTTAAAAAGTACAATTTCTTTACAAAATTACAAAAAAGTATCTTGTCGAATATACTGACAAGCATTTATGGTAAACTAAAATATACCATAACGTCATATCTATTAATTATATACCATGTATTGAAATATATTTGTACTGTAATTGCACATTTGTAATGATTAAGTTAGTAGTACATGTAGTATATGTAAAATATATTAACTAAATGTAACAACTAACACCCTACAATGAAGAACTATGCAAAATAAGTCTGCTTTATAGCATGACAAGAGTATTAAAACAATTATTTACTGTAAAATGTACTTTAAAAATTGTCATTATTACAAAATGCAAATTGTAACAATTATATGCAAGTACAGTTTTTTTAATATACTTTTAAGCTTTGAAATACACTACAAGTGTACATTATTTTATTTATTTATTTTTATTTTTACAAGTTATGTGGCACATGCAAAAGGACCATATATGATTTTGAGAGCTACAGTGCAAATTATCAGTGAATAATGCACATTTTGGTCTGTTCCTCTCACAAAGCTATTGTATGAATCGAAGTGTATGAGTCACATAGGCTGCTCAATGATACTTTTGAGGGTTTTTTTTTGACACTTTGGAACTGGGCAACCCGAGGCCTTTTTTACTTTCATTATTTTGCAGTGCACAACAAATGGGTAAATGATGACAACATTTTCTAATATATTAATTCAGAAATGTTCTTACAGCTATTAATATAGACAAGAACAGATGATAAAAGCCTTTGTGATGGAAGCCAGTGAAGACCTGGAAGACGCATCTCTCCAGATGGTCCAAACTGCAGAGCTTCCATTACACACAGCACTTTACCAGCAGGGAGCTGTACTGGGCCACACAGCGAGAGCTAGTCAGAAGCCAAAGTCTACTCAGCAAAACACCACCACATCACTGCTAGACACACACATTATAATGTCCTGTGAGACATTTTACTTGGAACTCTAGTAGGTAAAAATCAATGAAGATGTAATTAGAAGAAGATGCAGATATGCATTCAAGTTCATTCATTCATAACAAAACGAACACTTTTTGACATATGGACCATAACAGGGTCATCAAAGACCAAACATGTTGCATATGCGATTGGGAATTCACATAAACTACGGAGAAATAAACATTAAGTCATACTTGTAATGATGTCATTGCGATAGATCACACTGTTAAGGCAGGGCGCAGAGTCAATTTCTATTGCAAAATCTACCAAACACAGACTACACAGGATGAAGAGAGACCGACATGAACCAATGCATTTCCTTTTTTTATTTTCCACCAATAATTGTTTGGTAACTATGTCATTTGACATACTCTGAGGTGAATACCATCAAGAAATTACTTACATTTTTACATTGGTATACGTAGTAGTGGTCGACCGATATGGGTTTTTTGACAGCCGATGCCGATATCTTGGAAAGCAGGGTGGCCGATGGCCGATATAAAGCCGATATCGGCAGTGGGCAACTGCATAAAGCACAGCATAATTTGAAATCACTAGTTTAAAGTTTGTCGATCGCGCGTCTCCAGTGAAGCTAAACTCTCCTCCTGTCAGCATTCAATTTGCATAGACCGACCGTCACCCAGAGAACACGCGATCATGCAGGATACAAATGCACACTTCACAAGATCTCAACTAGATTCGACTAAGTCTGCAAGGTTTGTGAAATTAAATGTTCATTAGTCATTCAAAGATTTGTTTTAATGATATAAATGCGTTTGCTGAATGCTGACGGCAAATGAGAAAGTATTATAATGTTTGCCTTTCTATTACGAATAATATTAAAGCAATCGTTATAATTTTTGTATAAATACATTTTAATTCATTTGTTTAACAGTTCTATCTGATTATTAGA
>NW_015651557.1:813890-819269 GCF_001515625.1 Sinocyclocheilus rhinocerous | reverse complement strand
TATTAGACAGAACTGAACGACGACAGCGAACAAGAGGGAGAATGTGAGCGGTGTGCGCTCAGGCGCTGCGGCTGCCGTTCTCAGCGCCGTCAAAATAAAAGTCCCGCCTCGAACAAATCGCGCAAACAGAAAAACTTATCGGCCGATGCCAATATTTAAAAAATGCCAAATATCGGCCGATATATCGGCCTTGGCGATATATCGGTCGACCTCTAATACGTAGAATATGTTTCCGCAACAGAATATCGTAGGTAACTGCGACTTTTTATCTCACAATTTTGACTATTTTTCTTGCAATCACGAGTTTATATCTCACAATTGTGATCTTTTTTTTTCTCAGAATTGCTCACAGTTCTGCCTTTTTTCAATTTCAATCTCGCAATTCAGACTTTTTTTCTTGCAATTACAAGTTTATATCTCGCAAACAGATTTTCTTACAATTGTGAGTTTATATCTTATGAGTTAATATATAAACTCACAATTCTGAGAAATAAAGTTGCAATTCTGAAAAATAAAGTCAGAATTGTGAATTCATTTTTCAGAATTGCGAGTTTATATCTCGCAATTCAGACTTTGTAACTTACAGTTGCGAATTTCTATCACGCAATTCTAAAATTATAATTCACAATTGCGGGTTTATATCATTCTGAGAAAAAAAAGTCAAAATTGTTTGTTTATATCTTGCAATTTTGACTTAATTTCTCATAATTGTGACTATTTCTCAGAATTGTGAGCTTATATCACACAATTCAGACTTTGTAATTCACAATTGCAAATTTCTATCATTTAGTTCTGACTTTATAACTTGCAATTGCAAGTGTATATCACGCAATTCTGAGATAAAAAGTCGGAATTGCAAGAAAGAAGTCAGAATTGGGAGATAAAAAGTCACAATTAACTTTTTATTTTTATTCAGTGGCAGAAATTGGCTTCCACAGTAAAGCGGTGTGCACATTAACAAAGATTATACGGTTTTAGCTTCTACCTTTTTTAATGTTTTAGCACACAAAATGTAATTTCTTTCGAAACAAGGCCAATTATGCAGTTTTAAGATCAACAACTTTGTTGATTACACGGTATATCAACATGAAGGAGACAGACGAGCAGTCGCTCACAGAACGAAGCCCTGCAGTTTCACTCTACATCTTCTAATTTACCTCTGTGGAATTGACTCTTGTTGTTTTTGGTTCAGTTACAGAGCACTACAATTTCTGCTCATTTACTTTAGTCAGCAAGATAAGATGAAAGCTGCAGTCAGCTGGGATTTGTGCGGTGGCTGCGCTGTTGGCGCTTGCAGCTGAAGTACAGTTACAGCAGTGTTAGCAACTCAATGAGCATGAAAAGTCGGAATTGCAAGAAAGAAGTCAGAATTGGGAGATAAAAAGTCACAATTAACTTTTTATTTTTATTCAGTGGCAGAAATTGGCTTCCACAGTAAAGCGGTGTGCACATTAACAAAGATTATACGGTTTTAGCTTCTACCTTTTTTAATGTTTTAGCACACAAAATGTAATTTCTTTCGAAACAAGGCCAATTATGCAGTTTTAAGATCAACAACTTTGTTGATTACACGGTATATCAACATGAAGGAGACAGACGAGCAGTCGCTCACAGAACGAAGCCCTGCAGTTTCACTCTACATCTTCTAATTTACCTCTGTGGAATTGACTCTTGTTGTTTTTGGTTCAGTTACAGAGCACTACAATTTCTGCTCATTTACTTTAGTCAGCAAGATAAGATGAAAGCTGCAGTCAGCTGGGATTTGTGCGGTGGCTGCGCTGTTGGCGCTTGCAGCTGAAGTACAGTTACAGCAGTGTTAGCAACTCAATGAGCATGAAATGACTTGTTTAACCTTCCAGAAATGGCCGCTGGAATACATTTTCTTTGTCTGCAGCTCTCAAGGCATAAAAATGCCAGTGAAATAGTCAGAACGTTTAAATGCCAGTAAAATAAAGCTTGTGTTTTCTCTGCTGTCGTAGCATGCACACAGGAAGCAGATTCTGATGGAGCAACGATGGACCATGAAAGTGGATTTCCGAACACTGATACACAAGTCCTTCAGAGCGGAGGATAGTGGTATGCCACAGGAAAAGGAAATGAATAATAGGGTAGGAAGCGAGTTATAACCGGATACTTAATCCCTGCAATGTCAGCAACTACAACATGATTCACTGCAACTTAATGACTAAAGGCACTGTCCCACTAGCTGACTCAAACCAACACAATTTGGGTCAAGGATGTCACACCTTTAAACATTTGACATCATTGAAATGGAAATGTAGAAGCACAGACAGTGGGGTAAACACTAAAATGTTTGGCTCATTAGAAGTCGCAAAATGCAAAATGATATTACATTGTTTCTTACACACTTCATGAAACTTTCAAAGTAAAATGTTCGGAAATTAAATGTCCAGTGAGAGGTGCTAAATGGATAACACATTATCGCAACTTGTGTTTCACCAGAGAGTTCACCATTGCATGTGCAATGCTGTATCAGGTGAGCTACAGAGCAAGTTTACTATATCAGAAAAGCCATACATAAGGAGCTGGGTACATCAAAATGTAGTTTTCATGAACATGTAGGCCCTATGCATGTTAAAGTGTTTGAGGTCATAACATAATATTGTGCAAGAAACTGTGTGAAAATAATTCTTTATTAATCGATAACTAGTGTTCAGTCATACTTTTCAATTAGAAAATGCAGTAAATTGTATGTACAGATACGTTTTTGTAGAGCTACAGCATGTTTTTTTCCCAATGTCATCTGCACAGAAAAGCCAAAATTAGTCAAATCTGCCCTTTTTTCTGCATGTTAGATATCATGAACCTAAATTTGCATAATAGCCACATCCACCAAACACTGAGTGGCTGGTGCAGCATTAATAATTCATGGTATTCAAATAACAGTGTAATCAGCACAGAGCACTTTGTGGAGATTATGGTTGTTTAAATGGCAGTATTCTGAGCCATTAGCATATGCATATGATTAAAAATGTCAAACATCAAGTCAGAATTATACATAAGGATACAATTAGCAAAGCACGAGCAAGTAGCCCTGTAGCAAACTCTGTCTCTGGTTTGTTGGTTCGGTGTCCTACTTTTGCCCTCTTTGTTTACTCTCTGTGGACAGATGTACTGTAAATATACTCTCTGCACATGGCAAACGTGGTTGACATGACATTTCTGCATGAGGTATTATAAAAAAATATATATAAAAAAAAACTTATATTTTCTAAAACAACATTTAAATTGATAATCAAAGGTATTGCTGTCTGGAAAAACACAACAAGTATGATACTGCTTTTATACAATAATTCAATAAACAAACATTTATATTAAGTAACTTAATTAATTAAGTAATATATTGATTGCAACCACTTACCTTAAAATTTTTTTCGTAAATTCAATGAATCATTTTTTCCCAGTGTATTACACAAGCTATTTTGTTCATTTTTGTTCCACAAATGAAAATAGTTCCAAAACAAGCCAAAGCAGAACAAAGCATTGTATGTTGAACAACACACAGACTGTCTTCTTTAAAAAAATTGATGAGAAAAAACACGTGTGCTTAATTGTATTGAATGCACACACAAAGATTCAGTCATTGGGTTGTCTACAAACGAGCAAGTTTCTACTTTAAGAGATTAACTCCAGACAACCCTCGCTGTCAAATGTGATCATAACAGTTAGAAAAGAAACATTACGCAGTAATGAGAAGTGTCATTTATCAGTCATTTACGTGTCTAATTATGAAAGAACAAATTTCTAATTGGATTCTTACGCGTCGCGTTCCGAACGTTGTTTAAGTGACATATACCGGTATTGCGGTATTTTCAAAATTCATATCATAACAAAAATAAACACCGGTATTCGGTATGAACCGGTATACCGCCCAGCACTAATATAACCCTGCGCATGACTCTGGTTGAGTCAATATTGTTGCATCAGGCAGTTTGGGATGCTCAAACTATCAGAGCACCACAAAGTTTATCAACCAATGAATGGCTTACTTAGCTGTCTCTGCATATTAAAATGCGACAGAAAAAAAGTAAAAGTAAAATCCACAGAATTGCACAGATTGTGTTAAATGCCACTTTTTGACAAGTAACCCTTCCTGATTCCACACTAAATTTCATCACATGCATTGGGTCAATACGGCTGAACTTGTTAAGACCAATAGATTGGTCCACCAGATTGCATGCAAGCAGTACTTCAGTTAAAAATGATGATGATGTACAGCAGCTGCTTCCTGAAGGCAAAAAGAGTAAACCAGCACAGAAACAGAAAGAAGAAACATCAGACGTCACACAGTGTGCACAATGAAAGAGACTTTAACCTCAACACTCTCTATACAATATCCTGTCAATTACTTTCACTTGTGTAAACAATCTCACAGAAGTGTGAGATGACAAGAGTGAAAAACAGGGAGAAAACAAGGAACAAAGATGAACATTAATGTTGGCATATCATGAAAAACAGGATTTTCTTGCTCTTCTAAAAGAACTTGATCTACTATGTAACGTTCACAACTCCAAACTCAATCCCCGGTCCAAAATGACCATTTATTGAAACTAAGTTGCATAAGTCTTCATGTTATGACATCACAGCCATGTCCATGCACATTAATAAATCAAGAGCTATTCAGCCCTCCCTGATGAACATTCAGATAAGTATAAGACCATTTACATATATTGGTCTTAAAGGTACAGTAAACAAAACAGTCTCAACATAGTGGACATATGGGAAAAATCCTAATAGGATAAGGAAAATGTGTAAAGTTTTAAGGCCACATTTTGCAATTGTTCTCTTCATATTGGTTAAAACAGGCAAAACAAAACAGCCTATGAAACATGCGATGTGGCTGTTTTGTATATTCAAAGTGTGATAAGTGCGCACACAGACAACCCCTCATGTTTTGCTTTTGCTGGAAAGGTAAACAGGAGGGATCTCGTGACATGGATCTGTTTGAGTTGTACAAAAGAGAGCAGTCCAACATGTGCTGGATACACACCCTTTGTCTCGGCTAAAGCTGCTTTTCATTCAACCAGCAAGTGTCAGCATGGAACACAGCGAGCAGGTGTGTGGTGTGTGTGTGTGTGTGTGTAGGAAAAAATTAAAACAAAACGTATAGGTGAATGGCACTGGATGCTTTAATGTCATTAACCGTTGCCATGACTGTCATGCGGTTTCACACAAAAACCTGCCTTATAGTTTAAGTGTGTGTTGTTTATTTGTTTGTTTATTTTAGCCTAATATGCAAAGAAATCTATTAAAATATTTTTAGGTTGATTTCCCAAAAAATGCATTTGGGGTGGGGCTATCTGTGCAACCAATAACATAAATAAAGAGTGTTCAGAAAATATGTTTAAAAAAATATAT
>NW_015651557.1:797946-813711 GCF_001515625.1 Sinocyclocheilus rhinocerous | reverse complement strand
TCACTCTCATTTATAATCGCAGCATCGTCTGATAAAATCAGCATGCATCTACACTAAAGTCGCGCTCGTGTGTGTGAGACGCGGGAGCTGATGGCAGGGGGCGGTGGATATTTGTGGCGGTCAATGTGGATATTGTGGATGAGTTCTTCTGTGTCATCACGTTCTATTAGTTCTACAGCTTCAGTTTCGGAACTTTCACGCTTAGTAACACATACAGCTGTTCCCTCACCACAGTGCAACAGTGAAAAGTGACCCCTTTCAAACAGTGTCGCGTTCCGAACGTTGTTTAAGTGACATATACCGGTATTGCGGTATTTTCAAAATTCATATCATAACAAAAATAAACACCGGTATTCGGTATGAACCGGTATACCGCCCAGCACTAATATAACCCTGCGCATGACTCTGGTTGAGCCAATATTGTTGCATCAGGCAGTTTGGGATGCTCAAACTATCAGAGCACCACAAAGTTTATCAACCAATGAATGGCTTACTTAGCTGTCTCTGCATATTAAAATGTGACAGAAAAAAAGTAAAAGTAAAATCCACAGAATTGCACAGATTGTGTTAAATGCCACTTTTTGACAAGTAACCCTTCCTGATTCCACACTAAATTTCATCACATGCATTGGGTCAATACGGCTGAACTTGTTAAGACCAATAGATTGGTCCACCAGATTGCATGCAAGCAGTACTTCAGTTAAAAATGATGATGATGTACAGCAGCTGCTTCCTGAAGGCAAAAAGAGTAAACCAGCACAGAAACAGAAAGAAGAAACATCAGACGTCACACAGTGTGCACAATGAAAGAGACTTTAACCTCAACACTCTCTATACAATATCCTGTCAATTACTTTCACTTGTGTAAACAATCTCACAGAAGTGTGAGATGACAAGAGTGAAAAACAGGGAGAAAACAAGGAACAAAGATGAACATTAATGTTGGCATATCATGAAAAACAGGATTTTCTTGCTCTTCTAAAAGAACTCACCGGTATTCGGTATGAACCGGTATACCGCCCAGCACTAATATAACCCTGCGCATGACTCTGGTTGAGCCAATATTGTTGCATCAGGCAGTTTGGGATGCACAAACTATCAGAGCACCACAAAGTTTATCAACCAATGAATGGCTTACTTAGCTGTCTCTGCATATTAAAATGCGACAGAAAAAAAGTAAAAGTAAAATCCACAGAATTGCACAGATTGTGTTAAATGCCACTTTTTGACAAGAAACCCTTCCTGATTCCACACTAAATTTCATCACATGCATTGGGTCAATACGGCTGAACTTGTTAAGACCAATAGATTGGTCCACCAGATTGCATGCAAGCAGTACTTCAGTTAAAAATGATGATGATGTACAGCAGCTGCTTCCTGAAGGCAAAAAGAGTAAACCAGCACAGAAACAGAAAGAAGAAACATCAGACGTCACACAGTATGCACAATGAAAGAGACTTTAACCTCAACACTCTCTATACAATATCCTGTCAATTACTTTCACTTGTGTAAACAATCTCACAGAAGTGTGAGATGACAAGAGTGAAAAACAGGGAGAAAACAAGGAACAAAGATGAACATTAATGTTGGCATATCATGAAAAACAGGATTTTCTTGCTCTTCTAAAAGAACTTGATCTACTATGTAACGTTCACAACTCCAAACTCAATCCCCGGTCCAAAATGACCATTTATTGAAACTAAGTTGCATAAGTCTTCATGTTATGACATCACAGCCATGTCCATGCACATTAATAAATCAAGAGCTATTCAGCCCTCCCTGATGAACATTCAGATAAGTATAAGACCATTTACATATATTGGTCTTAAAGGTACAGTAAACAAAACAGTCTCAACATAGTGGACATATGGGAAAAATCCTAATAGGATAAGGAAAATGTGTAAAGTTTTAAGGCCACATTTTGCAATTGTTCTCTTCATATTGGTTAAAACAGGCAAAACAAAACAGCCTATGAAACATGCGATGTGGCTGTTTTGTATATTCAAACTGTGATAAGTGCGCACACAGACAACCCCTCATGTTTTGCTTTTGCTGGAAAGGTAAACAGGAGGGATCTCGTGACATGGATCTGTTTGAGTTGTACAAAAGAGAGCAGTCCAACATGTGCTGGATACACACCTTTTGTCTCGGCTAAAGCTGCTTTTCATTCAACCAGCAAGTGTCAGCATGGAACACAGCGAGCAGGTGTGTGGTGTGTGTGTGTGTGTGTGTAGGAAAAAATTAAAACAAAACGTATAGGTGAATGGCACTGGATGCTTTAATGTCATTAACCGTTGCCATGACTGTCATGCGGTTTCACACAAAAACCTGCCTTATAGTTTAAGTGTGTGTTGTTTATTTGTTTGTTTATTTTAGCCTAATATGCAAAGAAATCTATTAAAATATTTTTAGGTTGATTTCCCAAAAAATGCATTTGGGGTGGGGCTATCTGTGCAACCAATAACATAAATAAAGAGTGTTCAGAAAATATGTTTAAAAAAAAATATTTTTAATTGTTGGTGACATTTTATTTACTAATTTCTTATTTTTATTATTTAATTTTTTATCAGCAATTAGCTGAACTTTAGAGGACTTCAGGAACCACTTAAGTACTTATATTTATAGGTCATTTATATGTTTATATTTTTATGTCTTTGAAATTTGGTTAATATATATATACAAATTTACTTATATTTATTTATATATAAGAAATAAGAAATATATGCAAAGTAATGTGTCATCTGTACATCAGGCTAAGAATGGCGTCCAGGACATGAAATGTGACTCTCTGGAAGCAGACTGGATCTTTTTTCACCCAGATGACTCGGGTCGAATTGTGCATGCTGGGCCCAGCACAATAAAGTGAGCATACAGTGGCATGAGAAAGTTTGGGAAGCCCTTGCAGAGTCTGTGAATAATTTTAACAAAATAAGAGAGATCATACAAAATGCATGTTATTTTTTTATTTAGTATTGTCCTGAGTAAGATATTTTACATAAAAGATGTAGTACTTACATATAGTCCACAAGACAAAACAAATTGCTGAAATTATTAAAATAACCCCCTTCAAACGTTTGGGAACCCTTGGTTCTTAATTTTTTTTAGTTTTGTGATGGTTGTTCATGAGTCATGTTCATGTTCATCCTGGATGCTCCAGAAGGAAACACGATGCATTAAGAGCCGGGGGGGTGAAAACTTTTTGAATTTGAAGATCAAGGTAAATTGTACTTAATTTGTCTTCCGGGAAACATGCAAGTATCTTCTGTTGCTTCCGAAGGGCAGTACTAAATTGAAAAAAATATATATATTTCAACAAAATAAGACAAATTTGGACATCTTCATCCTGTTCAAAAGTTTTTTTCTTCCCAGCTCTTAATGCATCGGGTTTCCTTCTGGAGCATCAGTGAATGTTTGAACCTTTTTTAAAAGGTGTGTTTGAGTCCCTCAATTGTCCTCAACAGTCAAACAGTCACTGCTGGAAGTGGAAAGGGTCCAAATATGCAAAAGATTCTGGAAAACTGAAGAATCTGCAGGACCTGGAGGATTTTTCTGAAGAACGGTGTTCAGTTTAACTGTTCAGAACAAACAAGGGGCTCATGAACAACCATCACAAAACAAAAAACCGTCGTAGATCATCCAGGTAACCACACACAGTATTAAGAACCAAGGGTTCCCAAACTTTTGAATGGGGTTATTTTAATAATTTCAGCTATTTTTTTTGTCTTGTGGACTATATGTAAACATCTTTTATGTAAAATATCTTACTCAGGACAATACTAAATAAAAAATAACATGCATTTTGTATGATCTCTCTTATTTTGTTAAAATTATTCACATTTTCACAGATTCTGCAAGGGGTTCCAAAACTTTCGCATGCCGCTGTAAGTGCAAATGACAAGTCTCGGTTTGCCCAACGCAGTACACGTAGCAAGGTATTTATATATATATATATACATACACACATACACCAAGAGAAAAACAAGTAGATAGAACAGAAAAATAGAAAGCTAGAGTTAGTTTTTTTTATATAAAAAAAAGAAGACAAATAGATAAAGCAGAATTAAAATAGAATAGAAAGTATATATTTTTTGTGTGTATATATATATATATATATATATACGTAAATATTTAACAGTTAAAATTCATTCTAATAATATAAATATAAAAAAATTTCACACGGGTTGGCAAACATCAATAAAAAAAGAACATCTTATTTGGGCTTCCAGAAGTTTCTAAGGTCTATCAGAAGCCTAATGCCAAGATGGCAGAGAGGAGGATGAATTCATGTCCAGTCTCTGGCAGCAAAGCCATTTAAGGGCCATTAAAAGGACTTTTCTTAGTGTGAGGATGCAAAAACAAATAAATAAGGAGTTTGGTCTCTACGGCGTCTCATCTTTCAAGCCTCCCCCCATCTTTTCTATTCTTTGGCCTGTCCCATATCTATTCTCTACCTTCTCTATCCCGCTCTCTATGCAGTGTTCGGCCACATAGCTCCCGTCTCCTAGCAACTGCGACAAAGAGGTTCCCAACAAAGTCAGGAAGATTTCTTTCTACCTTGTTCCCCCCTCTGACGGAATCCTACGTTAAGAGATTCTGGCTTTTGGTTTGGCTGATGCTGACACAGCAACCAGAGAGGAAAAAGAGGTTTGGAGGTCATACTAAAAAAAGAAAATGAAATCACTCCTTGTGTGTATATATATATATATATATATATACGTAAATATTTAACAGTTAAAATTCATTCTAATAATATAAATATAAAAAAATTTCACACGGGTTGGCAAACATCAATAAAAAAAGAACATCTTATTTGGGCTTCCAGAAGTTTCTAAGGTCTATCAGAAGCCTAATGCCAAGATGGCAGAGAGGAGGATGAATTCATGTCCAGTCTCTGGCAGCAAAGCCATTTAAGGGCCATTAAAAGGACTTTTCTTAGTGTGAGGATGCAAAAACAAATAAATAAGGAGTTTGGTCTCTACGGCGTCTCATCTTTCAAGCCTCCCCCCATCTTTTCTATTCTTTGGCCTGTCCCATATCTATTCTCTACCTTCTCTATCCCGCTCTCTATGCAGTGTTCGGCCACATAGCTCCCGTCTCCTAGCAACTGCGACAAAGAGGTTCCCAACAAAGTCAGGAAGATTTCTTTCTACCTTGTTCCCCCATCTGACGGAATCCTACGTTAAGAGATTCTGGCTTTTGGTTTGGCTGATGCTGACACAGCAACCAGAGAGGAAAAAGAGGTTTGGAGGTCATACTAAAAAAAGAAAATGAAATCACTCCTAAGTTCTATACGGAAGCGCAGTACGACCCCCCCACCCCCCTAGTGTCCGGCTCTGTTGATTTCAGCCATTTTTAACACGCTGCTGCAACAATGAAACTAAATGCTGGTCTGCAACAGGAAAGGGCTCAACACTGCATGAGCAACAGAATAAAATGTTCATGCATGCATGGTTTACCCAAAGCAATTCTTACAGTAAGATATTCACTTTATATAAAACTTTTAGGTTAACCCTTGTGAAAAAGAAGTGTGCTTATGCAGTGAATGCAGTGTACTTGAAATCTTAAAATTATATTTTTAAATAACTGTTCTTGCAGATAATATAATATTAATGAATTATAAGGCCACTTATTGCAAGTGTACTTAAAAGACACTTTCTTAGCTATATTTCAAAATACACTTAAGTACACTTAAAATAATTTAAAATTAACTATTTCTCTTTTGTTGTGGAATCAAGTGTCCAAAAACATTACATTCAGTTTGCACTTAAGTGTATTTTTTGTGTGTTTTTAATTTCCATAATAAATGCTCTCTGTAAAATTATGCTAAAGCGTACTCCTTTTCATAAGGGACTTTTTTACGTCCAACGAGTCAGGAAAAGCATTACTATTGTACTGTTTAAGATATGCCCTATGCAAAATATAATTAGATGTATATTAGATATATAGAAATGATATCTCGATATTTTGGGGGGGTTTCATGCTGGCACTTTGGCTGGTTTAGGCCTGTCATATATAAATAAATATGACACTAAAACTGCCAGTAGGTGGCGGCAAGTCCCTTAGTGAGTGATTAATGAGTGATTCAATGACTCATTCATTCAAACGATTCGTTCAAAACGGTTGATTCATTTAGAAAGGAAGCAAGTGGCTGACTTTATGAATGGTTTATTGAATCATTGATTTGTACAAAAACATACATTCCGGAACAAAAGACCGCTGTGCTTTGCTCTGAGACACGCAAATGTCATGGTCAAGTCTTTTGGAACCATTTTGCATTGGCAAAATAGAAAAAAAGAAATTTTGTGTCCAAAATATAACTCTCTCAATATTCACTTCTTATTCTGTTGTATAAAATTAATCGCACCCATGTGCTAATATTCAGGACAACCCTCTACGCACACCTTGGCAATATAATCGCCATTGGCTAGTACATTTTTTTGTTTACTCGCCAGACGGATATACTATTTTAAACACACACACACAGAAAATACAACAAATAATATGGTTTACATGTAGCGCGTCGATTCAGCGTGGTATGCAAGACTCTCGCTCTCTCTCTTTGCATGTGTGAGAAACACAGCGCTATCAGTAAAGCGACGGCGAGTCGTGCGCCTTCACACTAGTTTACGGTACGTCAAATACAGGTGCGCTGCGTGCTACATACTGCGCATCCATTGAGTACATGACATGATCTATTGAGCGCATCCAAATAGTACAGATCGTTTGACGGAGAGTGAAACTCTCAAGCGCTCAGTCAGCGTGTTTATCGAGTGAAAATCTGTGTTGAACACCTTTCACACACATACTGGCCTGTAAAATCTAAGAATTTATTAGCCAATGGCTAATGTTAGATATTATTTAGTCGCCCAGAGTAAGATTTAGTCGCATATGCGAGTGATTTACTCGCAATGTAGAGGGTTGCAGGAAAACAGCACTCTTGCTTGTGTGATATTACTTAATTAACAATAAAAAACATAGCCTACAGGGATTCTCAAGATGTGTTTTTGTTTGCTTTTTTTGCAAAGTGAGTGACATATTGGATAATATCAGCTCGCATATCATTAAAACAACAATATATAGGCTATAATAAATATTGCACACCCATAATATGTACTTATATCACACTTTTTCCTCAACAAGCTGCATGATTTTTGGTATCAATAATGCCCAATGTACAAACAGTGCTGGATAAGTTACACATTAAAGTTTAAGTATAGGGTCAGGTGTAGTGCAAAGCTATAGTGCTACAGTGCTGTTAAAGTGCTATTCTCACATACACAGCAGTAAAGTAGCATTTTTGTCACATGAATGACAATTGAGTCACTAGATTATTGTGTTTATGGGGAATTTCAAGTTGCCTTGTGGAAATATAACATCACAGAACAATGAAACAGTCTTAAGAATGAGGGCATGACATTAACTTGTGCTTTTGTGATGCATTTGTATCTCTAAAGGAGAATACAAAATAGGACCCAGTTGCGTTGTAACAGATTCACCATCAACAGAAAATTCAGGCTAACAAGACTGGAAAAAATTGTCTGTTCTCTGATATTTTCCTTTAAGGCTAACTATCTAAAGTAGGTATCATATATTAAATGAATTAAACAGTGTCATAAATAAACAGTAATGTAGATGGATACGACTGTAGAACAACACTGCCATTCCAGCCTATAAATGTTGAATGAAGTGCATTGTACCACATTCTTCGACACATGATATAGATTATGCTTCTGCAGGCATATAATCTCATCATATGTTGCTAACTAACTTTGCTGTAACCTCATTATAGTAAAGGACAGTACATCTGGCCCAGCTGGATTACAAAAGAGCCATTATGGACAATTAAAAACGAGTCAATTAATCCAACAAAATGATTGGGTGTAATTAGCATTCCTGCACCTGGCTCACAGCTCTAGCTGTATGACACTTGACCTGAAAGAACCGCATCCGTTATTCCAGCTGACAGGTTATGGAGGTGACTCTATGACCTCTTTCCGTCAGCTCTCATTATGAATGGGGAAACTGTGACAAATCTTGGAAAGAAGCACAACATAAATGTGCATGCAGTACTTTCAGTCAGTAGATAGCTTTCCATGTCAACAATGAACGCATTGTGGATATGTCCAAGTAAACTTCGCAAACAGAGGCGGTTGTATAGCGTGTGAATATTCAGAGCTTTGCCCAAACCTTTTTGAATGCATATGAGCACATACTTCAGTGAAATATTGGAATAAATAGAACTTAGCAAAGAAAAATTCTGAAGCGTTACATCTGCAGTGAGTCATTCTTTAAGATTCCATCATAAATATTTCAATGTGACTGTAACCTCAGGGTCAGGCTTCTTTTTTTTTTTACTTCATACCCTTCCTTATGTAAGCCAGTTCCCGCCACTGAAATAAAAAAAAAAAAAAAAGGGAATTGCGACTTTTTATCACGCAATTTTGACTTTTTCTCTGAATATAAACAAGCAGTTGCCAGTTATAAAGTCAGAATTGTGGAATATAAATAAGAAGTTTAAAATACGTTTTTTTTCATCAATTGTGAGTAAAAACTGTTTTTGTGACTGGTTTTTTTTTTTTTTTACAGTTTTTATATCTCACAATTCTGACTTCATAATTCGCAACTACAACAATTCTGAGGAAAAAAACTCGAAATTGCAAGTTTATATCTGGTAATTGCGAGAAGTAAATTTGCAATTGCGAGAAAAAAAAGTCGGAATTGTGAGATAAAAAGTTGCAATTACTTTTTTATTTATTCAGTGGAAGAAACAAGCTAAATAAAATCGCTATCAAAACTATAATTAGTTATTGATTCTAATTAGTTTTTAACATATTTAAAGAATTTGACAGGATTACAGTTTGATTTCACTGGAGTTTGTAGGCCACTGCTTATTGTGAAAAACACTATGTAACAGAACTTTATTGAACCTTTAGATAAAACATTAAAAAATTATTTAAAATAATAAATACAAAAATAAGTATACATGTGTTTGATACACCAAGCTTTTATGGCTTATGGTACAATATGTGAGAATACAGAACTCATACTCGATGAGAAGAAAAAAAAACAAACACTTTTATTCAGAGGCCCAAACTGAACAAAAATAGGCAAAAATATTTGGTGCAGTTGCCAAATATGGCCAAACATATATGGCCAAAAGTTAGACGAAAATGTTATAGCTTGTAATTAAAATACCTGAGATCTTTATAACAGCATAGACCTGAAAGTGGAACATTTTAGAGTTATACTAAAAGGCATTTTACTTGCTAAAAAATTATAAACTACCAAGCAGGTGACATTAGTCATATAGTAGATTGTGTACAACAGGTTTTTCATGATGCTGATAATTAAGAGGCCTTAGAAATTTGATACAGACACAATTATGATACAATAGGCTTTATAATAGAGCTGCACAATTAATCGAATTTCTAATCGCGATTACAAAAGAAACCAATCCGATGTATAGTTGACATTTGAGGCTTAATACTATAGAAAAGCACAAAGTTTTTTAAGTTAGTGTTTTCAGCTTGTTTATTTTCATATAAAATATGGCATGTAGTTGCATCAAACAATGGTATAAACATCATTCAATGTAAATTGTGATAATCGTAATTAACAATCGCAATTATGATTTTTGTCATAATCGTGCAGCCCTACTTTATAGGTTTAATATTTTCCAGATAATATATTAATAATTTGCTTTAGTACAATGCACTATAACAATGTAAATGATTTAATATAGGAAATAACATTTAACTCTCAAGGAAATAGGGTCATTTTCATTTCATGTTGACTAACATGTAACGCGAGTAATTGTCTGGCTTGTCTCTTTCAATTAATACAGCCGCAAATTAGCCTCTAAAGAGATAATGATACAAAATCCAGACTCAAAGAAATCTGAAATCAGCTAGAACTGCTTCAAGCATCGTTTGCTTTCCCCAAGCAGAAATTAATCATTCAAATAATTCATGAGCTCACCGTGCCAACATGCTGAACATGTGCTGCGTGTGATGTTTGCAGGAGAAAGGGAGGGCAAAAACCAACAGCACACGTCCCGAGATGAGTGCATGCTGCGGAGGCATTGGGATCTCTGCTAGGAAGAGGATTCTAGGTCAGCAGGGAAATCCCATTATTACGGCAAGCCGTGACGCCGGATAACTTTAACCCTACATGCATGTGCTTTTTGCGCTTACTTGTGTTTTGTGTGATTCTGTGCTGTTCCAACACTTGCAGCAAGTGTTTAATAATGTTTGCCAGCACATGTATAATAGCATAAGCTCGCTGCTTTTTCCTCGATCAGAAGAACGTGAAAACACATGCCAGTCTTGGTGCCGCCCAAGGGACGTGCTGAATGGGATTGATTGCTAGTCAGTAAACAGGCGGCGGGTGATCACTGTTATCTGGACGAGGCAGAAGGCCTGGGGGAGGGTGCCTGTACCTAACAGACACCCCAAAGGAAAACCCTCAAGGACTTGGAGGGTTGCATGAAACCAAAACATCTGTCCATTTGAGAAGAATGCAATGAAATGCTATGAGCGAAGACCTGAAATTCAGTCCTGAGGAAGCTACCGTATTGTCCCGAAAATAAGACGATATTTTTTTCTTGGAAATACATCTGAAAAAACGCGGTCGTCTTATATTCAGGGTCTAGACTTTGACATGTCAATAATACACCCACAACACTAGGTGGCGCCAAATACGCATAAAACGAGTGTGCCATGAAATACGTAATGTAATGCGTGTTGTAAAGATCGCAAGTAAAAACAAAAGAAGCAGAAAACCTTACAGCTGCACGAGTCGTGACTGTCACGTTAGCCTGATGGCACCAAACTCCCTTTGTGATTTTAAAACGCAAGACAGTACCCAGATTTGAAGACTACAGTAAGATTTAACTTCTACTGTTAATAAGATTTTGGTAGGCTACTATTAGATGGATAGCCTAAATGTCCTAATTCAGATGGGCTACCTGTTTTGTTTTTTGTTTTTTAAAGTGTATATTTTTTTAATGTGATTGTTGGTACATTTTACCAGTTTTTACCATACTTTCAAAACAAAAATTAAAATAGGAAAAATATGCAATATGAAAATAATTGAAGACAAAATGTGTTTTACTGAGAAAAAACAAGATTTGGTTTTTAAAAAGCCTTTTTCCAAAAGGTACATCTGGAAAAAGGGGGGGTCGTCTTATAATCAGGGTCATCTTATATTCGGGCCAATACGGTACTTTGAAACTGTTGCCAAGCTACTTGTAGTACAGCTTCAATTCAGACATTTCAAAAATAGGAAGTTACAAGTAACTTGTGAAATGGAAAAGTATGCTAACACTTTTTCCAAGCATTCATAAACTTGCTAGAAAATCTTAGAATTAGTCTTTATTGGCATAAAGAGCTTCAGTATTCTGACCTAAGCCAGTAAAAAATGCCTAACAACACCTTAGTAACTGCAAAGCAGCGGTTTTTCACATTACTCACATTTCCGTTATACAATTAAAATCTAGTTTTAATTAAATATGTATCTATGTATAGGACTAAAACTGAAAGTCCCCCAAATTTTAAAAAAAAAAAAAAAAAAAACGCTGGAATTTATATATTACCAATACCAATATTCTGGCCGATGTCATATTGTTTCTTGTGTTTCCTTTGACTTTATTTCCTGTCACCTTAGTAACTAATTCCTCCCTGTTTGGGTTACTCTCTTATGGGAATTTAATTATAAAGTATATTTGAACTATAGACTATATAGTTTGGGTTATGTTAGACTATAGATTGAATTAATCCTTGTAGTTACTTGTAGTTAAACTCGCAGTTCTGAATTTTTTCTTGCAATTCTGACTTTTTTTTCTCGCAATTGCAAGTTTTATTTCGCAATTCTGACTTCTTTTCTCAGAATTGTGAGATATAAACGCACAATTTGCGAGTTATAAAATTCAATTCTGAGGGGAAAAAAAGACTGACTATTTTTGTACAATTGCGAGTTTATATCTCACAATTCTGACTTTATAACATGCAGCTGCATGTTATGAAGTCAGAAATGCGATATAAACTCAGTCAGAAAAAAGTCAGGTCAAATCACCTTTTTTATTTAATAGTGACAGAAACAAACTTCCATACTATTTCGGTTGAATACCTGGGTCATTCATGTTGTATTGGTACCACAACCGTGACAAAATAAAGCATTACAAAATAAAAGCTTCAAGAGAGTTTAGGAATCAAAATATAATAACGTAGAATAGGGAAAAAACAGATCAATTATTATTATTATTAAATTAGGTTTTAAAGGTTAACTTCAAGTGAGTGTGCAACATCCTGCTTCAGCACTACTTTACTAAAAAAAATAAAAAATAGCTGGTTGTTGCGGCATGCTATTTTGGAACAGCTGAGCTACTCTCACGCTACTAAACAAATAGCTACATTTATAGCAATGCTACTGTAACACCACTGAAACTCTTGTAGGTTGTTTCTTCCCTTTTCTGAGACACAAACACCACTGAGATCACTGAAAAACCCTGAAGTTCCCCATTTATAATTATATACATGCAGACAGCAGTTTCTAAGTGCTCAGTTCAGAGGTAAACAGGCTGTATTCTTTCATTGCTGTGCTGTTGTTGGCACTCTAGGGTTCCGGGCACAGGAATAATAGGCCGGAAGAACAAATTCACATGCTTCAGTACGTTCACTGGCTTCAGAGCCTGCCGCTGTCACATGAAGAAATAACTGGCCGCTCACTTTCAAAACTCCTTTTTGAGCAGTGCTCATTTTAACTTTTCAAATCCTCTGTTCTAAGGAAATGTGATACAGCACTGCTTTGGATAAGCTGACAATTCATGACACAATGAAAGAAGACAAGCTTTAGTAGGTCAGCTGCTGTCTTCACGCCTCACTGGAGTCCCACAGTGCTTTGGAAAGCATCTCTCTATATTAGAATAATTTTTTTAATACATTTACCATCATCTATGCTCGCTTAAAGTCTTAAAAACCTTAATGATTAGGTTTAATATTTAGCAAATTTTACATTATTTAAAATATAAATTTGTACTGTATAATATAATGTTAATATATGGAGGAACAAACCTGCATAAATTAAAAATACATACATAAATGTAATAACAGGAAAATAAAAATAAAGGAATAAATTATTTATTTTTATTACCTTTTTTCTTTATTTATTATTTTTTGTATTTATTTTTATATTTACATTTATTTTGTATTATTTTTAACTTTTAGTTACTTTTAGTAACTTTTAGTTAAACTATTTTATATTTATTTTTTATGCGTTCATTTATTTTTATATTTATTTATTTTGTGGACCTTAGTTTGTTTTAGTCTGTTAGTTTGTTTAGTCTGCGGCTCGTGACGATACATTGATGTGTAAAGACACGAAACTATCAGCCTCCCATTCACTTCCATTATAAGACTGACAGACTGCAACGGTTTGAGTTAAAAATCTTTGTTTGTGTTCTACTGAAGAAACAAAGTCACCTACATATTGGATGCCCTGGGGGTAAGCAGACAAACATCACATTTTCTTTTTTGGGTGAACTAATCCCTTTAAAACTTAAAAAATGTTTTTCTTCACATAAAAAAATAACAATGAATCAACCTAAATCCATTCATTTATCCCAAAATAATAAAAACTTCTTTCCAAACCCATGCTATTGGCTGAGCCAGTATTGCTGTGTTGGGCTGTGTCTGTTTCAACCTTTGTGCATCGCAACAAAAATTCACAATGAAATTATATAAGGCGAAAATCATATGATCCCATGATGTTTATGAGGCAATAACACTGGGAGACTGACATTTGTTTGACTGCCTCGTTTCAAGGAAAATTTATATCAGCACATTCTTCAAATTTGTGAATTTTTATTTGTGAACGATTTGGCTTTGAATGTCTTTGGGTTTATTTATGCTGTGAATTAACTGAGATGAAGCATTTGAGAATGCATCTTGTAAACGGTTTGATGAGGTTAGGCATCATGAGGAGCTCACTCAATACTGAGCTTAGAAAAGCTTTTACAGGCTGCTGAGGTTTTGGATCAGCGCACAGGTGCTGATCACCAAATCACTCTGTGCTGATCTACAAATCGCTCCCAGATTTTACCCACGGCTCATTCGTTCCTTCAAAAGCGAGCACTGGGCTTGAATTTTGAAAGTCTCTCTGCCCAACAGTTTTCCTCGAACCCCTGGAGGGACTAGAGGGGGTTGTGTGGAGATTAAAAAACTGTCAGCAGGGGTTATTTTTGGAGCTGTACGGGAGGGAAATGGTCCAGGAGCTTGCCTGCACTCTCATCTCATTGCCAGTGTGTTGTGGTTTGTTTGAGTTGGCATATGGAGTGCCAGCAGCAGCCAGGGACCTCCCTGCTCACAGTCCAGAGCCATTAGCCTATCATAACACGCTCACAACGTGCTGGGCTTGCCTGCCTCCTCCAGAGACTACCAAGATAACGCAGACCTCATGGTGTGGGGGTGGCAGCCATCTGTCATTTATGGCTTCAGATTAGAGTGACGTAGATGAGGGGCATAACAGCAAAAATGTCAGGATGACATTAGCTGTCTTGACATAATAATGAAGGAAAAAGCCTCATTAAAAATGAAATTCTTAAAACTAGCAAAACTAGCATACTATATATATATTATAAAGACCAATAAGTATCACTTTTCAATAACATCTCATTAGTTAACCTTAGATAATGCATTAACATTCACAATGAGCAATAGCTACATTTGCTACAGAAGTTATTAATCTTTGTGTTAACTAATGAAGCCCTAATGTAAAGTGTGACCGAACAATAAAGAATCAAAACACATTCAAACCATATCTAGGGCATGTTGTAGACCAGATTAAAATGTAAAAAATTGGAAAATAAATAGCCTATTAAGTCTAAATACAGGGGTTAAAGCAAAAAAAAATCCTGAGGATACACACACTGAAAACATTTCAATAAGTTTTATATTTGAAAATCAACAAACAGCAAATACAATTAACAGCTATATGCACATTTTTTAGCATAAACATTAAATTAACATTAACATAATAATAATAATAATAATAAATCACTTATATATATATATTTCCGTTTGTGATCATGTGATCTTCGGTTAAGAGATCTTGTGATGCTTTTTAAAGCAAAGTTGGGGTTGATTTCGAGTTCACATACAAACATAAATAGAATAGGCTAATTAAATTTGTCTATTTTAATGTAAGACAACATATTTTTCGCAAGTACATGGTTTTATTGAACAACACTGTTAAATACATAATGTAATATGCCTATATTATTACAAATACCTGCAGAAGGCACCAACGGCCTGGTGATGTTTCATGTATTTCAACGATGTTTAAATCCATTTAATGTTAATATTTGGCCACATGCAAAGTCAGAAACTTTTATTTTGAATTCGCGATGTACAATCATAGACTGTAAAACAACAGTGTACAATACATCGCATATTTAGAAATATGTTGATGTATTCTCCTGTGTTGGCATAGGTTTAAATGATTTACGTTACAAATCAAGTGAGTTTTCTCAGATGAACGTTAAGCAACCCAAACTCACGGCATATGCAGAGGAAGAGTTTAGCCCCTTTTACACATACAGTCTTTACTGGTAAATTACCGTTAAGAGATCATGTGCAAGACCTTTTCAAAACTACAGGTAAATTTGTTCTGGCAATCATATCGTTCCTATGGAGATGACGTGATTACTCTGAGCCGCTTACAAAGCTCCGCTGATTTTTTAATAGCTTTTCTATGTAAATATGACGCTAG
>NW_015651557.1:787990-797767 GCF_001515625.1 Sinocyclocheilus rhinocerous | reverse complement strand
ATCGCATATTTAGAAATATGTTGATGTATTCTCCTGTGTTGGCATAGGTTTAAATGATTTACGTTACAAATCAAGTGAGTTTTCCCAGATGAACGTTAAGCATCCCAAACTCACCGCATATGCAGAGGAAGAGTTTAGCCCCTTTTACACATACAGTCTTTACTGGTAAATTACCGTTAAGAGATCATGTGTGAACAGGACCTTTTCAAAAATACAGGTAAATGCATTCTGGCAATTATATCATTCTTATGGAGATGACATGATTACTCGGAGTTGTTTACAAAGCTCCGCTGCTTTTTTAATAGCTTTTCTATGTAAATATGATGCTAGATGGAAATCTTTGACCATTGCGCCTCGCAGCTTTTTCAATGTGTGGCGCTCGAGACCCAGACTTCTTTTCTACATTCATCAGCTGCGACTCTGCAATTGGATACTATTATGCGCGTCTCGTGTTTATAAGAGCAAAAACTTCTGATTGGCTAGTAATGTTAGTTTGTTTGAGAGTGAAAGCTGTGTTCCTCTAATACAGTGGTAGGTGAACTCATGAACTCGAACGTGATATCAACAAGTGTTTTTAAATGTAGGACGACTATCTTTTTTTCCCCGCAGCCAAACGCCGCACGCCGGAGATCCGGCACGGTGCCGGAGAACTTTAAGCCCTGTAAATATTAAAGTATCTGGCACTGTGATGAACACCATAGTGAATACAAAAATCTGAATGGCTGTTTAAAGTGCCCCCATTATGCTATTTTTTAGGTTGTTAATATTGTTTTATGAGTCTCCTAAAACAGGTTTACATGCATGCAAGGTCAAAAAACACGTTAGTTTTCTCAAAAAAATAGATTTAATTTTACCTCATTTCTAAATGATTCGTAAACGACTCGTGCGAAGCAGTTCAAAGAATCAGTCTCTCTAAACCCCTCCTTTCCGTCAGCCCTCATTGCTGTGATTGGTCAGATGGCGCAGTCCTTTGTGATCGGTCTACCGCGTACAGCGCGTGTCGGAAACAAAACGCCCATTGCCATAACGGAATGACACCCTTGGAAAAGATGGTATCGATTGACCATACTAATTCGAGCCGGAGTCTGATGATGAAACGGTTGAAGTGGCTGATCGACAAGAGACTCTAATATATATATATATACAGTGGGTACGGAAAGTATTCAGACCCCAATGTCAACAATTCTGTGTCTGTCTATATATATGGGGTGCTGTGTGTACATTAATGAGGAAAAAAAATTTACTTAAATGATTTTAGCAAATGGCTGCAATATAACAAAGAGTGAAAAATTTAAGGGGGTCTGAATACTTTCCGTACCCACTGTATGTATATATATATATATATGTGTGTGTGTCAAGGTTGAAAATAATTCAGATTAAATAAAATTAGTTTACTTTTTCCCCATTTAAGTAGGACATAAGTACATTGTTAAATGTAATTTAATAATTACATTTATTGTCTTTGAAATATGGTTAAAGTGAACACCGTTAAAAATAAATAAATAAATAAGAATAAAAATCTGCAGCTGTAGTTGCCAGAACATCACTGTAAAAAATACTGTTACAACGGTTTAGGTTTTGTGGATTTAACTTAAATTTACTGTACAGTAAAAAACTGTATGTCATTAACTGGTATAATGTTAATATACCAACCTACTAAAATTTGTTTTGTACCTGTATAATGCCTTTATAATATAAGACGACCAACCACTAAAAAACACAGGTGGTAAAGAGAAAGCCACATGATGAATCAAAGCTCATCACACATAGCTTTTCCACAAGCTGAGTTAAATACTAATATACAGAAGGTGGCCTATGTTGAATCTATATCCTAATCCTATACAAGCATTATTTTAGTTTGCACAGTTGCATTGAAAGTGAAAAGTGAAAGTGAAGTGACGTGTGGCCAAGTATGGACACTCATACTCAGAATTTGTGCTCTGCATTTAACCCATCCAAGTGCACACACACACCGTGAACACACACCCGGAGCAGTGGGCAGCCGTATTGCTGCGGCGCCCGAGGAGCCGTTGGGGGTTGGGTTGGGGCCTTGCTCAAGGGTCTCACCTCAGTCGTGGTATTGAGGGTGGTAGAGGGTGCTGGACATTCACTCCCCCCACCTACAGTCTCTGCTGGACATGAGACTCGAACCCACGACCTTCGGGTTACAAGTCCGACTCTCTATCCATTAGGCCACGACTGTCCCCTCAGCTTGTGGCTGAATGGGATCAGGTATCTGATCGCCGGCCCTTGTGACCGCTTGCTGACACAGCGCTTTTGTTAAAACCGATGGCACGGCTAGTAAAAGTCTGTAAGAGACGATAAGAGCCAGTGACAGACACTCTGCAGCCCAGTCAGTGATCCTGGTTAATTATTCATCATTTCCCTCACAGAATGACCTGCAGAGTGAATTCCTTTTCACACTGCCTCAGTCCAGCAAATGATCACATCCCTCACTATATAAAATAAAATTCATTTTTACCTGAGACAAAAAGAATGCTAAAGCAAGGTTACAAAGGCTCCAAAGCAGGAGGTAATTTATTCTAATAAAATATTAGGTCTAATAAAAATGAAAATGCTGTCCTCACCTACACATTTGTTTCAAGTGTAAATGGGGACTTGAGCCAAGTTTCAAATAGGACACAAAAGCACCATACTGTAAATGTATTACTAAAGTGGTCCAAACGATTTGTGTGCTATTCACAGTTTCCGGAGCTAGGGTAGTTAAGATTTTCAGTGGACAAGAGCTTAATTTTAGTCAGCAAATTCTACAACAATAAATTTAAAAAAAGCACTTGATATATAAGTCATTTGGACTACTTTTATGGTGTTATATATCTATTTAACATTGTGGGGAAAAAGTACACTTTAGCATACTTTTATGTACTTATTACGGAAATAATATAATTTAAAAGAACATAATTGTGAAATGAATAATGAATAATGTTTTTGGACACTTAATTTCATTTTATGTACAATTCAATTAAAATGTATTATAGATTTTAATGGTATTAAATGCAATTAGTTACACTTAAGAGTGCTTTTCAACACTTAAATAGGCTTTAGGTACATTTTATGTCATTTTATAATTCTATTGTCTTTGAAATATGATTCAAGGGTACTGTTGCATGTACAGACAGGCATTTATGGTAACTTTAATTTCATTTCTTTTGAAAATTATTTGTGCATTTAAAGACATTCGTAATTACAAATTTATAATGATTAAATTGCAATTTAAAGCACAACAAAATAGTATAGATATGCTTTAAGTAGTAGTTTTGGTAAAACCAATAATTGTAGTATCAATGGTATTTTGGAGTATTTTTTAAGAACGTTTTGAAAAAGTAAAGAAACAAGTGGACACAAAGGAACCTTAGGCATCTGAAATGTCTGCCTTCATATCAGCAATTTAGGTTAAGGCTAACCCACTGCTTCTGTGGCTAATGCTATAAAAATTAATATTGCTACAGTATATTATAAATGTTAATTTTTAAAAAGCCACTCAAACTCATTATAAAGCCTGCAAAAAAGGCACAAATAAAGTAGTTAAAGAGTTATTGAAACTCTTATAGAGGGAACTGAAAACTTTCAGGCACCTATCAAAAGTTGAGGAGAATAAACTACTTAAAAATATAGTGCTCCCATTTCCCCTCAATACTTCAGATATTACATCCAATGAATCCTGGCAGTTTTCTGAAACATTCTGTTGTCCCTAATTAATCATGCTGAAATCTTTCTAAAACAATTCTTCCAGCAGCTTTTCCAATGTAGTTTAGCGGTTGAGCCCGCAATCTTGGACAACTTTTGCTTTAAAGTAATCAAAGTTGAAACGTAAACCAAAGCAGCAACATCAAGCATTCATTTGACAGGTTAATGAGAAGAACTTGATCAACCGTCGCACGCTGGCAGGACATTTCAGGTCCCTGCCTCATCTCTAAGGGGCAATGAGTATCTCGACTTCAACGGTTCTATCCGGCCCAGTCAGACCCTGTGAACACTGGCCCATTGTCTTACTGCTCTCCACTTGGGGACTCACTGGTTCTACACACAACGAGTCACGGGAGAGCGGCCTCTGGCCACAATGCTCAGCATTCACAGAGAGAGTTAAATAACCGAAGGGGACTTTACCCAAAGCCTACACATTTTACGGCTTTGGAAAAGAGGAATTCGGGATAGTGATTGTAGTGGATTTTGGGACTGATGAGTAAGAAGAAGAATATATATTATCACAGTCACAACAGACAGTAATGTTCATCTCTAAATTCATCAATCTAAGTTTCTTAGAATCCTGAGAGATGTGTTCCGAAATTCCAAAGTGTTTACGGCGATTTCTGGGATTGTCAGATGGAACAAAAGCCTGTGTTCTTAGCAGTACTCTGTACTGTCTCATGCTTGAACGCCCACTTCCCCTTTGTTCCTGTGCCGTCAACAGGCCAAAGAGAGGTTTTTACTGTATAACAGACAGCGGAGAGGCTGACTGTGGAGCAGTCAGACAATATTTGGCACAATGATGGGGAAAAATCATTATTAACATCTGCCTGACTCTCCTACATCTTGTCAAAAAACACCTGCGTTTTGCTTTCCTCTCCAGATGAGACGGCAAAGGCTGGAAAATGCTGTACGTGACACCTACAGCAAGTCTCAGCGGCATGCTAATTAAGCCCAAATACGGCAGGTTGCAATTAGAGCTACGGGCAAAATGCAGAAGTGCTTTGGCCAACTGAAATTTTGTGCTACTGCAGGTCTACTTAGGCCATGTCCACACGTACATGGGTATTTTTATAAACTTTTTTTTATAAAGTTTTTCCTTCCGTTTTTAAAAAAATCTCCATCCACATGAAAACGCAAAAACATGCTATGAAGCACTGTCAAGAGCATGCCAAACCAACAGGTGGCGATATAATCTCAACCGTAAAGCCATGTTGGCCAATCAGAAGCCTGAAAAAGTTTCCAGTAGGCGGAGATAACAGCGCGTGCTCCGACGTCACAAGCCAAAAACTCCGGTTTCGCTGTCTACACGATAACACTGCAACCGGAGTTTTTGAAAATCTTCACCCTGGCAGGCGTTTTCAAAAATGTTCGGTTTCAGTGAACTGGTGCTGCGTTTGCGTGTGGACAAACGGCCAAACCGCGTAGAAAAAGCTGCGGTTTTAAAAATAACCGCGTTCGTGTGGACAGGGCCATTTAAGCAAACATTTAACCATTTGTTACGTTCCACAGAGCCTGTGGTATAATGACACCATACTATTAGTTACCGTGGTTACTCATCGTCAGACAAGTCCGAGTTCATAGAATGGAATTATATGTGCCGCTTGAGGCTCGAAATTCCATTGTGTTGCTGCATTGTTCACTGATGGAAGCTTATTTTCAATATGCTTTAACACAACCTATGCTTATACAGTTTGGTTTTTGATGTAAACTTGCTCAGTGGGTCACCTGGTACAGCACTTGTGATGTTGAGTCCCGTGAAACACCAGTCACAATAAAAGAGCTCAAAGGTTTGTAGAAGCAAATTAAAATGGCATGGGTGCTTTAGAAAATGATGGTTTTGGTTTGTTTTCCTAAAGGAGAAAGACTGTAAATTCTGTAACTTTTAGGAGTATTTGACCTTCAGACTAAATGGCTTAAGTTAAGATAACAGATAAAGATTAAGTCACAAAAATTATTCAACTGCAAGGAGATCTGGCGTATTACCAGCTCAAAAACTGAGCCATATACATGCGTTTGTCTGTGAAAGCCAAACTCCAGAAACTGCAGACTGAGCTCAAACAAATTTTACCTTAGTCTTTCAAATCTGCAAACACAACAAGAATTTCAGCATGACGCTTCAGTTTTAAGGTCAAAAAGTGAGATGCAATATGTAAGTAGCTAAACATTTAATAATTGTCAACTGTGTTATGATTAGAATTTTGAACATGCCCGGAATGGGATGCAAACATCTAAACTGGAGACTTTTTTTAGCATATTATGCATAAGAATAAATGTACATATTGTGAATGAATTTAATGAACTTTATTGCACTTTTCTGATAGCATTGCATTATATTATACTGTAATGTAATCAAATGCATTTGATTTGAAACTTAAAATTATTAGTCACAGTTTAAATGTCTATATTTCAACAAACAAATTGTAGCAAAACATAATCATCCTACATTATATTAAAATGTTGATACAAAAACAGCCTTAATTAATTTTAAATATATATACACAATTTTTTATTTATACAAATTTGATTTAAATGTTGATTATTAAATAAATTTGATTTGTCAAAGTTCTAGTATTACTATTTTATTAGCATTACTAGAATTTAAGAGGGTTTTTTTTCTTACAGGAATCTCTTATATTAAGGCTTCAAAAGTTTCTTTTGGCTCTTTTATTCCTTTAAACTCGCTGAACTGCAGAATAATTTCCTGTGCAGGTACCTAAATGCATTTCACAACCAGCTGGACAGCAGTGAGGACACAGTTATGAAGCAATCCAAGTGTGTCCTCTCTCTGCCCTCCAACTCATTAACTTTTACGGTACAGCAGGAGAATGTTAAAATAAGATCAATTTAATTTATAACAGAACTTAAACTGTGGCACACGCACACAAAATTTCACACAGGCTGAGCTAGTTTCCAAACCGCACATGGTTTCTCAACCCCAGACTGCTGTGGCTCGCTAATTAAAAAGCCCTGGCAAAGCTCACCAATGAAACAAGCAGAAGCCTCCGAGTCAACACAGGTCATGTTCAAGCAAAGGTTCATCTAAGTCCACAGACCAGGTTCAAATAAATCTGGAGCTCTTGCATCAGTTTACCTTTGTGGGGGTTCTGTTTCAACATTAAAGGATTAGTTCATCCCCAAAAAAACTTTCATGAAAGAAAAAAAAAGAAGATATTTTGAAGAATGACCAAGCTGCTCTTAGTTATGTTTATAATAAAGAGCATAAGAAGAGTTGACCTACATTCATGGTGAATTGTCGTTTTTGAACAACAAGAGAGAGAACAAAATCGGTAGCTCAATTTGTAGCATGGAAAGATTGTGACATATGCTTTGAATTCATGAAGGATGTTTTGGTCAGAGAGGACACTGAACTAAACAGGAAGTCTTAACCAGTGAGAATGTCTATGCGAGACCAATGCATCAAAACTGTGGAATGATCCCTCTTTATGAGCGTTCCTGAAACACAGCCCATCAGCTAAAGGCCTCATACTTCACATCATACAAGAAAAAAACAGCTTATCCCAGAGCAGACGGCCTAAAACCAAACAAGACAATAAATTACCTCCTCTCCACAAATGTATGGCTCTTGACACTTCAAAGAAGCTTTGAGCAGAACGAAGACCATCAGTTTCTTACATTCTTTTTGCAACAGAAAAAGATAAATGTAAGCTGAATTTTGCATCCCGGCCTAAACTTTTAGGAATGCTCCCGGTTCAATACAAGTTAAGCTATGTCAATAGCATATTGACAGCTGAAATGATTTTGTTAAGCTCTAATGTTGAGTACAACAAAATAATTCTGTCAACAGAACTTGACTCATATTGAACCCGCCGGAACATTCCGATGAATGAAGCAAGTGAGCGATGCTTCCTTTTTCCTGCCTGGAAAAGGGATGTTGAAAACTGTGGGACTGTACATCTTTTTCCAGTTGTATGCAGACTACTGCACGATTGTCTAAAATGAACCCAACGAGGTGATGATGATAACCCTTTAAAGGGGTCATATGATGCTACTAAAAAGAACATTATTTTGTGTATTTGGTGTAATGAAATGTGTTTATGCGGTTTAAGGTTAAAAAAACACATGTGGGAAGAGTTGCATAACGCCGCCCAAATAGTAGATATGTAGATATGTTGGGGGCATGTTAGAATGAGCCGTTTTAGGTAGGTGTGGCTGACTCTTAACTTTTATAAAGAATATCTCTTTGGATTTGAGACTTTAGTCTTTGCAACTTTACAGATCTTCTTTATGCACCAGGAGCTTGTAACACTACAAAGAGAAAGGAAAAATTTAAATCGCATCATATGACCCCTTTAACTGTCTTTTCCAACACAAGCACATAACAATTAAACTACTTTTTATTTTATTTATTAATTCGTTTTTATTTATTTTTTCCCCTGAGGATGCACAATATTCCAATTCTAGCAAGTGACAAGCCAATAATTATTTTTTTATGCTGTGGCCAAATAAGTGGCCAATATTAAAACTGCATGGTACTTTTCTCTAAACAAATAAAAAATAAAATACTAAAATCAGTCATTTAAAAAACAAAATTCAGTCATTTTAAATGCTACAAGTCAATTTAGGCAACAAAGCAGTAAAGTATGAAAAATGTATATTCATTCTGACATATGCAAAAGATTAAACTTAACAGTGCTACTAAATTGTTAGGGTTTTTAAAGATTAACTTTATGAGTGTTAGATGTGATCTACATAAAAATAGAGGAAATTAGCTTGTTTATACAATCAACCATCTAATATTGGCTAATATATACAGTAACGTTTCTGAAGAAAATATGGGTGACACTTGACCATGAAAACTATGTTTTTAGATAGTTTTCTCATCTGCCAGAAAAATCTTAAAACTGATTAAAAATGGAAGCAGTGGAAGATTTTTGTTCTGTATTGTGATATACATTCAAGTGTAACAGATTATCAACAAAAAAAAAAAGAGAGAAACATTTCATGCCAACCTTCAGTCAGACCGCCAAGGAATTTGATAAGGAATATCAAAACACCTCTCAAAAGCATGGAATGAGTGGTATGAGAGTTACAAAAAAAAGTTAAAAACATAAGCTTAGGGGTTTGTTCAAATGTCTAACCCTAAATATGAGCTATAGTAATAGTGATAATTCAAATCATATTGCATAATATATTACTCAAATAATAATATTTTAGGTAACTGGTTATGTATACCAAGTACCTTTCCAGAAGACAAATTAATTTTAAGGAACATGCCAACCATACATTATTAATGCATCCATAATCCATCACTTATAGTAAGTAATAGAGAGCCTTGTTTGATTGTAATCCTGTGCGTAAGAGCACACTTAATGCAGTTATAATCTCATAGTGTAACTGAGTTTCTTTATTAAAGAGGATATGTAATCCTACTAACGATAATCCTGCTTCACTCATGCTCAACGCCCCACACTGGAGTCTTAAGGAGAAGCCATATCAGCTATCTATCGTAGGCTGCCTCCAGACACAGAGGGCTGAGATTATAGAGCGACAATAATTATCCAGCGGAGGCTGCCCTAATTTCCCTTCCAACCCACTCCTCATGGAGCACTAACCAAACTAAAACACACACGCTGTTTCTTTGTTGTCCTCTCATGCGTGAATCTATGGATGTTCCCTGATCCCTGTAGGGAAGCACTACTGAATCTCCTCTCACAGCTGTGCAGTGTGAAAACAGCCTCATCCTTTGGGAGGTAACATGTTCTCTTTCCCTTTATACCCTGAGAAACTCTCTGCAGTGTGTGAAACAAAGACTCAACCTTTTAAAAGACTTTTTGGAGAGCAATCTACCCAAACTGTGTCTTTGTGACATACCTGGCAAACAGTTTTTGTGAATTGTAAGTTGTATTATAATTTCTGTGTGTGTGTGTGTGTGTGCGTGTGTGTGTATTAGTGCTGTCAAACGATTAATCGCGATTAATCGCATCCCAAATAAAAGTTTTTGTTTACATAATATATGTATGTGTACTGTGTATATTTATTATGTATATATAAATACACACAGTAAACATTTTGAAAATATTTACATGTATTTACATGTCTATATTT
>NW_015651557.1:783161-787975 GCF_001515625.1 Sinocyclocheilus rhinocerous | reverse complement strand
TATATTATATTATTATGTTATAGATTTTTTTAGAAACAAAAAATTAGGGAGAATATCTAAATTATGAATATTTTACTGCCATTGTGTGAATAATCTGTAATAATGTAATCCATTAAAAAGTAACTGTAATCTGATTATGAGAATTTTAAAACGTAACATAATCTAATTACAAATACTGTAATTATTGCTAATATTGCTACTGTAAATCTATTGCTAAAGCAATTCATACAGAAATTATAATAAAATGATGCATATTTTTTACCATCCAAAACAGAAGCCAGCATACTGTTGCCATAGTAACCTCTTCCAATGTGACTTCTGTTCACAAGCATCTATTAGGTTGAAATGTGTTCTGTACCCTAACTTGTGTTTACTGAAACATTGTGTGAACATTGTTGAAACAATAAGTTTGAAAACTCTACTCCTTCAAACTTCTGTAATTCGCACCCTGACCTGCCAACAATCCATATTCACCATCAACCACAATGTCACTTTAGCCACTCCAACAAACAGAAAAATTATTCCAGGAGAAGGCCACATTTTCACGCTAAAAAGTGTCTGACCGCGATGCACAAGCCTGATGTTTGTGAATTCGTCACAGCTTCAAAACGTACTGCAGCTCTGGCCTCATCGATCAAGCGCAGCTGACAGCGGTGACCTACAGAGGTTCAGAGGTGACCAGCCCGCTCGGCACAGATGGAGAAAAAAAGGAAACCACAAAGGAGTCATTGGTGGAATGAAGTAAAACAAACTCATACACACGCTTACTTAAGTAAAAAAGAGGAAGAGTAGACTGATAGGGAATTCAGACATTGTGATTTACAGAGCATTGCGCAACAAAGTTACGAAGAGTGTGATTTGCTTGCCCTTTGTATGTAGCAACAAAAAATCTAGTGAATATACTCCAATTCAAAATTTTACAAGCCATAGTCATTCAGTAGAAATGTGACTGCATTGACATTGCTACATATTAACTTTAATATACATCTTAAAAAAGCCTTCTTAATTTCATGTAAATCCCATAGAGTTACACTGAACCTGAGCCATATCTAGAGACCAGAATATTCTTGTGATTTTGTGCAACCACCTCCTAAACATACCTTAGCAACTGCATAACAAGGCCCAAGGGTTGTGCTGATAGACAATAGTATCTTGTATCAACGATAGTCAGAGATATCACCTGTGGCTGATGCCTTTGATGATGGCAACGATTATTAGGGCCCGAGCACCGATGGTGTGAGGACCCTATTGGAATTGCTCCGTTTCTTATTCTTCTTCTTCTTCTTCTTCTTCTTCTCCAAAGTGAATCGCATTTTTGAGGGCCTAAACATTCTCCAAAACTCATGAAACTTTACACACGCGTCAGAACTGGCGAAAATTTACATCTGATATGGGTTTCAGAAGTGGGTGTGGCAAAACGGCTCGATAGCGCCACCTGTAAAATTTCAACGGAGTGCGCCTCGAGCTACGTTTTACGTACATGTACGAAAATCGGTACACATGCGTAACACACCATTACCTACAAAAAAGTCTCTTGGTACAAAATCCAAAACCCAACAGGATGTACGTTTATATTATATTATTATGTTATAGATTTTTTTAGAAACAAAAAATTAGGGAGAATATCTAAATTATGAATATTTTACTGCCATTGTGTGAATAATCTGTAATAATGTAATCCATTAAAAAGTAACTGTAATCTGATTATGAGAATTTTAAAACGTAACATAATCTAATTACAAGTACTGTAATTATTGCTAATATTGCTACTGTAAATCTATTGCTAAAGCAATTCATACAGAAATTATAATAAAATGATGCATATTTTTTACCATCCAAAACAGAAGCCAGCATACTGTTGCCATAGTAACCTCTTCCAATGTGACTTCTGTTCACAAGCATCTATTAGGTTGAAATGTGTTCTGTACCCTAACTTGTGTTTACTGAAACATTGTGTGAACATTGTTGAAACAATAAGTTTGAAAACTCTACTCCTTCAAACTTCTGTAATTCGCACCCTGACCTGCCAACAATCCATATTCACCATCAACCACAATGTCACTTTAGCCACTCCAACAAACAGAAAAATTATTCCAGGAGAAGGCCACATTTTCACGCTAAAAAGTGTCTGACCGCGATGCACAAGCCTGATGTTTGTGAATTCGTCACAGCTTCAAAACGTACTGCAGCTCTGGCCTCATCGATCAAGCGCAGCTGACAGCGGTGACCTACAGAGGTTCAGAGGTGACCAGCCCGCTCGGCACAGATGGAGAAAAAAAGGAAACCACAAAGGAGTCATTGGTGGAATGAAGTAAAACAAACTCATACACACGCTTACTTAAGTAAAAAAGAGGAAGAGTAGACTGATAGGGAATTCAGACATTGTGATTTACAGAGCATTGCGCAACAAAGTTACGAAGAGTGTGATTTGCTTGCCCTTTGTATGTAGCAACAAAAAATCTAGTGAATATACTCCAATTCAAAATTTTACAAGCCATAGTCATTCAGTAGAAATGTGACTGCATTGACATTGCTACATATTAACTTTAATATACATCTTAAAAAAGCCTTCTTAATTTCATGTAAATCCCATAGAGTTACACTGAACCTGAGCCATATCTAGAGACCAGAATATTCTTGTGATTTTGTGCAACCACCTCCTAAACATACCTTAGCAACTGCATAACAAGGCCCAAGGGTTGTGCTGATAGACAATAGTATCTTGTATCAACGATAGTCAGAGATATCACCTGTGGCTGATGCCTTTGATGATGGCAAAAAAGCCACCGGGTGGCGGTGAGCCCGGGTGCGAGGGCCCTTTCATCGCTGCTTGCAGCTTTAATTAGTATTATTATTATTATTATTATATCAAGATAGTAATACTATCTACATAATATAAGGGCTTACGTGTTCTTTTATCATGTTTTTACAGTGTTGTGCGTTATAACCAATCACACACGATTCTGTTGAGTTTATGAATGCAATGGCCAATCAGAGGCGTTTAGATGAGCCATCGCTGAAACAGCGGGGTTTAGTTGTTCTGTGCGCGCTCGCTTACTGAATTCAGCTCTGGTGCGAATTCTCTCATCATAAACAACAAAGTGCAGATGTACGTGCGATGTAAGTATACGAGATTTAATCATCATACAGTGTAAACGGCTTCACTGATTATAACGGGAGTGTTTTTTTTAAACTGCATAAACTTGCGCTAGACTGAGCTTGTGATAATGTTCTTCGGTAATGTAAATGTTCTTTGCTCATTTTCTGTAGTTGTTTGAATAACTGAGAAAATGTAAGCCTTATAATTAGCAACTTACAATATTTCTATTAAATTGTTATCGTGTTAAATAAAAACATTAGGCTTATTTTCGCCTTGCGCTGAAGTTGGTTCACTTTCCGGCAATGAAACTAAGTAAATAAATAATTCAATAAATTAGCACGTTAATATCGTATATCGGCGATCTCACAGGCTGACGATAGGACGATATGACAATTGAGCATATCGGCCAAAACTAAGCACCCATTTACATCTCTCTAGCTCTGTGGCACCAAGTTTTGGCCACGAACAACACACTTTTAGTTTTTACGCCTCAAGTAAAAGACAACATACTTACAGTAAATTGACAATACCATAGCAATTACCGACACCCTATACCATATGTCTAAAAATGACATGCTTTCCACTGTGAAATAGTCCTTACTTGTACAATTATTTGGGTGTTGAGTCACTTAGAACATTTGCTTATTTCCTAAGAACCTCCTCAACTTACCATCTGTCTTTTAAAGGGGTCATATGATGCGATTTCAATTTTTCCACACTGTTCCAGAACACTTCAACCCAAATATTCAGATGTGTGCAGCACATTTTATGGAGGACCGTTGCTGGCCAATCACAGCACACCTTGCTTTTTCAGACCGATGAGCTTTGTAAAAATCGCCGCGTTTCAGAAAGGCGGGGCATAGAGGAGAAACAATAATGTACAGTATGTGGAAAATAATGTGTTTTTTTAACCTTAAACCGCATAAACACATTTCATTACACCAAATACACAAAATAATGTTCTTTTTAGCAGCATCCTTTAATGTCAATTAGGATATCAAAAATACATCTGTATGGAATACAAGAGCTATATAGTGTTCACAGGGTTATTAAATGTGATTTCAGACTGTGGGAAGAAGTTGTATGTTGGTGCAAAATAACAAGTTAATGTGGTTATTGTTTATGAAGCAGGTTACTCTTACTCATGATAGGTCAAACATCGCATACTGCAAGCCATTGAGTGAACCAGTTATTTGTCAAAAATTAGCAATGGAGAAACAGGACAGTAATGGCTTTTTTGACAGAAAGGTAATAGAGAAACCTAACGAGCTAACATATCGTATTTTCAAAACTTGAAAGCAAGCATATCTCTCTTTTCCCATCCTTAATTATGACTTGCCCAGACAAATGTTGTTAAAGCTGATGATTCCAGTACTAGAAACCACATCAAAGATGAGGCTTTTTCCAGCAATACAACTTTACATCACAAACCCAGAGGAATATAAAGCTGTCAAACTTGGGAGCTGGGACACACCTCGGTACGGTGTTCAAAAGCTTACCACATGAACATGTCTCTAGGTTCAACACAGAGAGCCAGTCTGGTGTCAGTCTGGTTCTGCTGGGGTCAGTGTTTGTTTTTAAAGTTAATGGGGAGTGGAGTGGAAATTTCAGGCGGGGTGTGTATCTGTGGGAGATCAGTGTGATGCACTTGTGAAATGTTAGTCGCAGTTAATGTGAGTAGGCCTGTCGCAATAATCAATATATCGACTTATCG
>NW_015651557.1:756799-783084 GCF_001515625.1 Sinocyclocheilus rhinocerous | reverse complement strand
TAAAAAATGCTTCTACAAACAAAGTTTCATCTGCAGATATGGTCTTGTTTAGGGATCTGTGCCTTTGTGCATACGGACATCTGACTGCTAAGTAGGGATTGTGTTTTTCAGCAATAGTGTGCTCCCTTAATTTACTGAGAAAAGAAGGTCAGGGAAAAATCTGTAGATGGAAAAATCTCTTTGTGAAATCTGGGGCAATATATCGCACAACAAAAAGTTGTTATCGTGACAGGCCTAAATGTGAGGAAGTATTCCTGTGGTTATCTGCCAGAACACCTGTGTAAACCTGAAGAGAGTAACGACTTCCTACATCCACTAAAATAACCTTGTTGTTTTATAGTACTTGCAAAATAGCTCTGGAACGAGATATTTGAGTACATTTAGTGTGCTATTTCGTAATACAGTGATATTCAGACGTTTTCAAGTGTGACTTAAGAATCCAAATACTTTTGGGGCTACTAGATGGAAACTATTCCAGTTTATAACAGGCTTAAAAGTGACAAATTATTCACTTAAAAGTAGTTTTACAAATCTTAAGCTCTCTACTCTGGCTTGACGTTAAGTAACACCCACTGACTCTTTAAGGACTATATCATGTGTTTATTAATCTGTAACAGTTTGTTTATTACACAAGACAACGAAACATATCTTACTTTTCAGGGCTTGAATTAAAGCTTTCCCATCCTTAATCAGCTCCTTGATGAACTTATTGGTCTTCTCTAATTCCAGTTCATGAGACTTCAGCCTCTCTCGGAACTGAGGGCTGTCCACATAGCAGTCGCTGAACTCTAACGCAGGCAGTCCCATACTTCCTCCAGCTCCACAGCCCAGGACAACAGCGGAACGCAATGCAGATGCAAGTTAAATGCAACTTTAACTAATCATAAAAAGCATTGAAGTTAGAAACTACATAGCGGTAGTCGGAAACGGATGCTTTCTAACAACCAAAACAAAAACACAAATCACAAGTGCATCTTGTCTACAACGCCGCTGCGCAAAAGAATGAAATATTTTGCCGGGATCTGTCAATCAAGGGAATCCAAAGAAGACCCGTGCGCTTCTCATGACGACGTCATAATGTTCCGCTGCAGGGTGATGATAAAACAAAACGCGGTAATTGCGGACTCCTGCTTGGGCGTTTTTAAACGCGTCTGTACGGTACCAACCTACCATGAAGCGGATAATCCTGTGATTGTCATGTCGTTCAGCCAATAGCGTTGCGGGATTCCGAAGCGGCCTGTGAACGCGATACGCACGCGACAGGATACGAATGTGATTGGTTAGTTGATCAAGAGCGATGATGTCACAACGATGCGGGGATTTCATGTTAGTTCTGATCATACATTAATCAGCCTATCTTTGTGATATGCTAGATCCTCAAGGGAATGTTCATTCTTACTGTGATGTCATGTTTAAATACAATTTCCCTGTTGTCCATAAGGAATTTCTTCAAATGGTAAAACCAAATGGTCTTGTTCACTTAATGAAATGTCATTTAGCCTATCATTTGAAGTGATTGTAAAAAGTGAGCAGAATTTTTTTTGGGTTGAAGACAACAGTATTTACGACCCAAAATGTAGTAATAAAATGATAAGAAATGTTACTCTGAGGGGAATTTGTTGTGTGTCCCCTCCCCAACAAAGTAAAAGAATTACATTTAAAATGTTTGCATAATGTATACCCCATAATGGGCTTACATCAAATTTGGTAATGCTCATTTGAATTGTAATTTCTATCATTTCAGTATTGAGTCTATTGATCATCTTTTTTTTTTTTTTTTTTCAAATGCCCCTTTGTTAAAGAATTTGTCAAAATTCCTTGCTTCAAAATTCAATTTAGACATTGATTTAACTATGTGTGATATATTCTGTTATTTTTCTCATTGTAAACATAACATACTGTAGAATATATAGGAAATGTATTTATTTTATTGGCAAAATATTATATTCAAACCCAAATTCTTATAGCCTAACATTCCCAGCATTACCCAAATTACATCATTTTCTTTGTGACTTTAACTACCTAATTATAACACAAAAAAATATTAACGCCCAAAAAAGTGTCACGTTTGTGAAAATCTGCTGAATGTTACATAATTTGATTTACTACTTCTACACTTCTTGTTTTAAATTTTTTATTTCCTTTATTGGCTTCCTATATTATTTCTTTATTCATACTGTCATCCAATGTTGTATTTAATTGTTGAAGTTTATTCTTGTTTATACTTGCTATAGTTCATAGTTCAGTTCATACATTTCTCCCACTATCTATCTATATATCTATCTATATATCTATCTATCTATCTGACTATTTCTATCTATCTATCTATCTATCTATCTATCTATCTATCTATCTATCTATCTATCTATCTATCTATCTATCTATCTATCTATCTATCTATCTATCTATCTATCTATCTATCTATCTATCTATCTATCTATCTATCTATCTATCTATCTATCTATCTATCTATCTATCTATCTATCTATCTATCTATCTATCTATCTATCTATCTATCTATCTATCTATCTATCTATCTATCTATCTATCTATCTATCTATCTATCTATCTATCTATCTATCTATCTATCTATCTATCTATCTATCTATCTATCTATCTATCTATCTATCTATCTATCTATCTATCTATCTATCTATCTATCTATCTATCTATCTATCTATCTATCTATCTATCTATCTATCTATCTATCTATCTATCTATCTATCTATCTATCTATCTATCTATCTATCTATCTATCTATCTATCTATCTATCTATCTATCTATCTATCTATCTATCTATCTATCTATCTATCTATCTATCTATCTATCTATCTATCTATCTATCTATCTATCTATCTATCTATCTATCTATCTATCTATCTATCTATCTATCTATCTATCTATCTATCTATCTATCTATCTATCTATCTATCTATCTATCTATCTATCTATCTATCTATCTATCTATCTATCTATCTATCTATCTATCTATCTATCTATCTATCTATCTATCTATCTATCTATCTATCTATCTATCTATCTATCTATCTATCTATCTATCTATCTATCTATCTATCTATCTATCTATCTATCTATCTATCTATCTATCTATCTATCTATCTATCTATCTATCTATCTATCTATCTATCTATCTATCTATCTATCTATCTATCTATCTATCTATCTATCTATCTATCTATCTATCTATCTATCTATCTATCTATCTATCTATCTATCTATCTATCTATCTATCTATCTATCTATCTATCTATCTATCTATCTATCTATCTATCTATCTATCTATCTATCTATCTATCTATCTATCTATCTATCTATCTATCTATCTATCTATCTATCTATCTATCTATCTATCTATCTATCTATCTATCTATCTATCTATCTATCTATCTATCTATCTATCTATCTATCTATCTATCTATCTATCTATCTATCTATCTATCTATCTATCTATCTATCTATCTATCTATCTATCTATCTATCTATCTATCTATCTATCTATCTATCTATCTATCTATCTATCTATCTATCTATCTATCTATCTATCTATCTATCTATCTATCTATCTATCTATCTATCTATCTATCTATCTATCTATCTATCTATCTATCTATCTATCTATCTATCTATCTATCTATCTATCTATCTATCTATCTATCTATCTATCTATCTATCTATCTATCTATCTATCTATCTATCTATCTATCTATCTATCTATCTATCTATCTATCTATCTATCTATCTATCTATCTATCTATCTATCTATCTATCTATCTATCTATCTATCTATCTATCTATCTATCTATCTATCTATCTATCTATCTATCTATCTATCTATCTATCTATCTATCTATCTATCTATCTATCTATCTATCTATCTATCTATCTATCTATCTATCTATCTATCTATCTATCTATCTATCTATCTATCTATCTATCTATCTATCTATCTATCTATCTATCTATCTATCTATCTATCTATCTATCTATCTATCTATCTATCTATCTATCTATCTATCTATCTATCTATCTATCTATCTATCTATCTATCTATCTATCTATCTATCTATCTATCTATCTATCTATCTATCTATCTATCTATCTATCTATCTATCTATCTATCTATCTATCTATCTATCTATCTATCTATCTATCTATCTATCTATCTATCTATCTATCTATCTATCTATCTATCTATCTATCTATCTATCTATCTATCTATCTATCTATCTATCTATCTATCTATCTATCTATCTATCTATCTATCTATCTATCTATCTATCTATCTATCTATCTATCTATCTATCTATCTATCTATCTATCTATCTATCTATCTATCTATCTATCTATCTATCTATCTATCTATCTATCTATCTATCTATCTATCTATCTATCTATCTATCTATCTATCTATCTATCTATCTATCTATCTATCTATCTATCTATCTATCTATCTATCTATCTATCTATCTATCTATCTATCTATCTATCTATCTATCTATCTATCTATCTATCTATCTATCTATCTATCTATCTATCTATCTATCTATCTATCTATCTATCTATCTATCTATCTATCTATCTATCTATCTATCTATCTATCTATCTATCTATCTATCTATCTATCTATCTATCTATCTATCTATCTATCTATCTATCTATCTATCTATCTATCTATCTATCTATCTATCTATCTATCTATCTATCTATCTATCTATCTATCTATCTATCTATCTATCTATCTATCTATCTATCTATCTATCTATCTATCTATCTATCTATCTATCTATCTATCTATCTATCTATCTATCTATCTATCTATCTATCTATCTATCTATCTATCTATCTATCTATCTATCTATCTATCTATCTATCTATCTATCTATCTATCTATCATCTATCTATCTAGAGTGCCACCAAAATGTAACCAAAACCAACAAAAATGCACCATAAATTTAAACAATAACGGCAATAAATGTCTATAGGCTATTTTCAGAGTATAAAACTAACCATAGTCATGGGTTTATGACTGCAGAAACAATTTAGTTAACCATAAAGGTTAGCATAAAAAAAGGTTAATTCCTGTCCATGGCATAGACCACTTATCTTTGTAGTTACACTAGGACGGTTGAAAAATATTGGAACAGAAACATATATAATATATTATATTGGTCATATATAAACTTGAGTTTTTTTCTTTTTTTGCAAAAAAATCCCGAATTCCTTACTCCCACTTTGCTCCAGGGTTTGTTCCACTTTTGCTGCAAATATATTTCAGAGTCTTGTTCAAACCTGTCAGTATCTCTTGAAGTCATTTTAAGCAACGCTGATACACGCTGAAACAGATATTTATAACGTCAGCTGAAACAAGAACAAATGCCATATTGCCATCGCTGTTGAGGAAGTTCACTTTGGTGTTGCTATAGTTGCAGAGAAACTGAAAGATGCAATTGCATTAATAATTAAATGCAGAACTTACACAAAACAGGGGCAGTGCATCAAAGAAATGTTGCACTGAGAAAGTTCAACATGGATTTTTCGAGACATACATGACATTTGTTGTGCTGTGGGTCCTTAATTGCTATCCCCTAAAATGCCTAACCCAGTGAAGAGCGATGCAGAAGTAGGCTACAAGATGTATGAGTATAATGGTTAAGAAAGAAACATGTTGAATCTTGTGTTGCACCGTTTCTACTCCCAAATGCCTATGGCTGATGAATTCTCAAGCTTCCACAGTATTGTATCTCATGAACACCTGCCCCTAGGCGTGAGAACCTCAGTGTCATAAGAACTGCCTCATATCATTTTCATGAATTGGTCCAGCACAGCCGTCTGCATCTCTGACATGGAGTATACTGCCACCATGTGTCCCAGAAGGGACATGAATTGAATGAATTAATGCATGCAGAAGTATAAAACTATAAAATTTAAATTGATGGTGCATTTTTATCAGTTTTGATAAGTTTGGTCATTTTTAAGCTATGAATGATTGCTGCAATTAGTTATCACAACTTAAATGTCAACATTAGAATAAGTAATACTATGTTGCTTCAACTCAAGAAAGTAAGCGTACGTGCAGTAACTTTTTTTTGCAGTGCAGATGTGCAGTCATGAAAATGTATTGTAAATATCATTCAGTACCTTTGGATACCTTTTAAAACACAACTATAAAATCAGACATTTTTCTTTAAACTAAGTTGGCAGGTCCCCACGAGGGGGAAAAAATATAAGTTTCCTGTGAGGGGTAGGTTTAGGGGTAGGGTTGGTGTAGGGCAATAGAATATACGGTACAGTATAAAAACCATTACGCCTATGGGATGTCCCCACTTTTCACAAAAACAAACCTGTGTGTGTGTGTGTGTGTGTGTGTGTGTGGGCCTAAATGGAGTTAAATTAACTGTCCACAAATGTGGACACCATGCATAAAAGAAAAAAGAAAACAGTTGCTTTCAATTGTAATGATATTTCACAACATTACTGTTTCTACTGTATTATATTGTGAAAATTGTACTGTATTTTGCCACAGTCCTTCCTGTCTCCCTGTAGCATTGTCTTAGGCATCCTATAGGACATAGCAGTTAATTGCTCTGGCCACATCTGCAGTCATCATGCCTCCTGCAGCAGAAACCCTGGACATCTTTCTTCTGGAGTTTTTTAGTCAGTAGAAAAGTCTCTTTACTGTCCTATGCATTATTGGAACCGTGATTGTTTGCTGCCTGTAAACTGTTAGTGCCTGTTCCACAGGTGCATGTGCAATAATTGTTTATGGCTCATGGAATAAGCATGAAAAATATTATTTAAACCCTTTCCAATAGACATCTGTAAAGCTTATTTGTACTATACAAAGTTATCTTAAAATACAGAACACAAACGGATATATAAATTGCCATTTGTCTGTATGTTTAGTAACGACACATTTATACTATTACCGAAACTGCTCAGACCTAAATATAGCACGTCCTGAAATGAACTCAACACAGTTCACTGTCTGGGCAGGATGAGGTCACATGTCTTCTAACAGATCTGACCACATCTAGCGGAGTTACAGGAACCGAGCAAATGCCTCAGTGAAAAGACACGGTGAAGAGTTCAGGTCCGCTGATGACCAGATGATGTTACACAAGCAGCTTTTCCGAGCCCACGTCACACACGGTTGTATGAAGGCATTGGATAGACAACAAAAGCTGAAGTTTTTGCTTTGGAAAGTATCCAGTAACACCAGTCATCCATCAAAAGAGCAAAAAGAAACCTGCTCTATGGACCACAATGGAATATTCAGGAGTATCAAAAAACCCCAAAGCTACTGTACCATGAGCCAACATTCTCTTTGCAGCTCTGAAACAAAGTCACAGGTAAGTCCCAAGCGCTGCTGGCCTGCCCAGTTCATTAGCACTCTGTTGAGGGCCATCATTCTCACTGGCTGCTTTGCTCGGTGTTCTCGACAACCTGTCTGTCACTAAAGCTCTATTTTCAATAAATACAATGTATTCGTGCAGTGGCTGCTTGGAAAATTCCTGTACTGTTTGTTCTCTCTTGCTTCCGAACACGTCTCTGATAGCTTTCCAAAGCACTTCAGACGTGCTGTCTGCCTGAGGCCTTTTGAAGTGAATGAAAACAAAACTAGTAACGACTACCCTTTTGGCCTCAAGTAGGGTTCTTGAACAGCTTTAGGCCCATAAATACAAATGTTGATTTATAAAGAATTTCCATTATGTGAATCTTGTGCGAATGTACTGTCAATCCTGCTTACAAGCTGGATCTTACAATAATGTCAATAATTATCTAGTTATTAATAATAATCAATAATTAACATGATCAATAATGAACAATGCATTTTAGGTTTTGTGGTTGTTTTTGAGAAGTGATAACAGATTATATATATATATCACTTTAATTGCATGGAAAAGGACCTATACATTGCCATTAGAGTAAAATTATTGAACCTAAACATAGCAGCTTGATAAAAATGCTAATTTTAGATGAAAATTTCAGATGGCACTTCATATCTTCATATGAACTCTTCATATATTATATATATATATCACTTTAATTGCATGGAAAAGGACCTATACATTGCCATTAGAGTAAAATTATTGAACCTAAACATAGCAGCTTGATAAAAATGCTAATTTTAGATGAAAATTTCAGATGGCACTTAGAGGCTTTTGCATCTGAACTCTTCATATATATATATATATATATATATATACAGAAATGGGTAGTGACTGATTACATGTAATCTGGATCACGTAATCAGATTCCAAAAATCAAATACTTGTAACTAGAGTATATTACATTTTTAAAAAGCTCATGATCAGATTACAGTTACTTTGTATGGATTACATGATTACATATTATTCACACAATGGCAGTAGATCATTTTTAATTTATTAAGAAAGCACCTCTCAAGCAATTAGACAATGTATGAAACAGAAGGATTCCCACATGTTTTTGTCAGCCAAAGCACTCTGACTGTGATATTTACGTGAAATATCTCTGAGGAAGTTAATATTAAATTAATTTAACGACACATTTGCAAGTTTACAGTTCAATGTTGCTTAATGCTCATATTGACATGCAGGTAAACAAATTAAATATTTCTATTTTTGGTGTTCAAGGGTTTAAATAATTTCTTTTACATTTTTATGATTGACTAGCTTTTTATCAACTCACAACTCCCCTGCAGTTCTTTACTGCAGGAATGGAGGATACCATCTCCGGATCCAACCTAACGGGACTGTGGACGCAAGTCGACAAGAGAACGACGTTTACAGTAAGTATGCAGTTTACAGATTTGCATTTTTTTTTTCCAAGCGTACTTGATATACATGAGACATAAAGTATGTTCTAACATAGAGCAAAATGTCAAAATGTTAACTAAAATATCTATGAAATAATGATAAAAGCTTACTACTACTACTACTAATATACAGTGTAAAAATGTAGGCTGATTAATTTGTAAAAGAACCTGTTACCTTGCTGTAAATCTTATTGTATGACAGCTCTTTTAAAGGTAAAAGCAGTGAAAGCAGGATTAGTAGCCATTAGGGGTCATGAGACTGGACTATACCTGGCAATGGACAAATATGGAAAACTTTATGGCACTGTAAGTTTTTTTAAAAATTAGTTTTATATAAAATGTAATGTAATTTTGATCACAAAAATGCATTAACCTATATGTACATTTAATGTATTGAATTTAATATTTCATATCCATATGTACATATTTACACCTCTATCGATTTGAGTTTTGATGGTTGTAAAGAAACACACCCCTGGTGTGTGTTTTGTGTGTCAGGTCATGTTGAACGATGAGTGTTACTTCATTGAGAAGATAGAGGAGAACCACTACAACACATACCGCTCACAGAGGTATCAGGAGAACGGAGACTGGTACGTGGGGATCAAAAAGAATGGATGGGCAAAAAACGGCTCCAAAACACACAAGGGCCAAAATGCAATCTACTTCCTGCCAATTCCAGTGGATAACAGCATACAGTAACTTGTGTGTTGATCAGAGGCCCTTAAAACAACCCAAGCTCTCCACAAAACTGTAAATGCAAAGACAATGCTTAATTAGCCATGTGGATGTGTGTGTGTGTGTGTGTGTATATATATATATATACAGAGAGAGAGAGAATTATATATATATATATATATATGAATGTAAAGCAAGATTTTTTTAAAACATTGCTATTGTATTGTTTTGAACAAATACAATTATTTTGATATAGCCTGTGTATTAAAAAAAAAAAAAAAAAGTCTGATCCTTTTCCTATGTAAATATACTGCATATAAAGGCTACTGTATAACTACACATATACTGTATATTTAGACTGTACGTAAGGACTGAAATATATGTCAAATAGCCTAGCTTCACTGTGAAAATACTGTGAAAAGTAGTTTTAGTAGTGCAAAAATAAATAATTTTAACCATTTAACATCAAATAAAAGCCAATAAAACTGATGGTGTTGTTGAAAACGCATTAGAATCAAATGAGTTTATCGTTTATAATTATTGTGAACTCCAAAATATATCCTCAATAGCTGTGAAGTCACATGTCAAATTTTTAAAAATACATAATCAAAACATATTCTTTCAATATGCATTTTTTTTTCAACTCAGACCTGTTGATGGCTCCTTTTGAAGAGTTTTTTTTGGCATGTATACTAAAGTTATTATAATAACAGCACAGTTTTGGGAATTTTGCTCAATATTTCTGCTTTGTGCATCCCACCTTACTGTGCTTTTGGATTGTTTCCACCAGTAATTAGAACATGTGTTTAGCAGGAGTACACTGTAAAAAATGACCGTGAATTTAACGGTAAAAGACTTATTAACATTATATCAGTTAATGAAAATACGGTATTTAACTGTAAATTTAAGTTAAAACCTAAAACGTTGCTACCGTATTTTTTACAGTAAAATTCCGGCAACCACGGCTGCCGTTTTTTTACCGTAAATTTTACGGCATTTTTTTTTACAGTGTAGGAGAACACAAAACAAACCAAGGGAAACAAAAGGCCTGGGTTAATGTTGAACACAATATTGAGTTAAACAATTAAACAAGATTTACCTAATGAGCTCTTTGAGACTGATAAACCTCCAGTATTGTTTCTTACATGATTATCAGCCATGCTCGGTACCATATTATCAAACAGTGTTATTTTAGCATAATTTATATACTATCATTGTATTGATGAATATTTTGAAAATTATTTTAATAAATTTGTATTAATTTTGCTATGTGTGTCATTTTTATTCGTTTTTTCCCCTAATATTTCTGTTTAGCTTTAGTTTTATTTTAGTCATTTTAGTACTTAAACATTTTTTCAGTTAGTTGGCACTCATTTTAGTTTATTTTTTTTAAGTGTTTCATCTAAATTTAATATTTTAATTCAGCTTAATGTCAGTCAACAAAAACATAGTTTTAGTTAATAATTACATCATTGCAAACAATACGTGCAAAAGTGCAATATATATATATATATATAATACATATATTTTTTGATAGAATTTGTTGTTTTGTAATTATGAAATTGCTGGCCAAATATCCTTAATTGTATTTATTTTTATTTATTTATTTAAAAAGGTGGCAGAAAAGGCTGGTTGTTGATCATTACTCTACAAACACACAAATCTGTCACCCAGCACATGACAGAAAAATTTCACTTTATTCCAGGTTATTATTATTATTATTATTATTATTATTATTATTATTATTTTAAGGTTAGTTTTACATCACTGATTGAAAAAAAAAAGTTTAATACAACAGAAACAAGTCACTACTACTTTTGTTTTAATTTTGCAGCACACTGAGGGAGAGCTGTGTTATTACTTTTTTAAAGATTTCAGAGTTATGTTTTTGGCTTGGCATCTGATAAACCAGGGGGAAAAAAGCAACCATCCAGAACACCGTAGCAACCTTAAAGCAACGCCCTGACAACCATCCACAAGAATCAAGGCAGTCAGTTCTGGGCAAAACCCACTATTTTGTTTCACTGTTTTGTTTCTGAGAAAATCAATTTACAATCCAATGTAAAATTCATCAGGACAATTTTTGGACACAGATCGTACTTTCCCCAGCAGATGGCGGTAATGTATCTAACTAACCACTTTTCAGTTGACAGAAAATGGCAGTCCTCCACACATTTCTGAGTAACCTCAGAATACATTACTGAAACTTTCTTGTAAGAGTTTGAGTGTAAATTATTTCCAGGTTGCAGACTTATATTTAGTATAGACAAAAGAATGCAGATAATGGGCTGTCTCGCTTACGTAAAGGCACTGAACTTTATGGAGCGACAGCTGAAACAAATGGCTAATTGCAGCAGTAATGCTAGGAAATGAGACCCCCTTCTGTAAACAGTTAAAAGTTAAAGAATGAAATAAGAAAGTCCAAGAACTGTTTTAATAGTGCAAATCTGCGCGCTTTAAAAGACAAACACACACACATTATCAAACAAACAGATGTACGATTGCATATCCACCCACACAAGCACAGGGGAGAGCTCACACACACACACACACACACACACACACACAGCCCTGCACCCTGGCCTCCAGCCTTTGGGGCCACGGTTGAAGCAGGAAGGGAGCCATTCACTGTAAACTGAACAAGCAACAGCTTCCTCTGGGACTCCCCCAGGGCAACTGCAGCCAAAATACCAGCATTATAAAGCACTTTGACAGACCCCTGTCAAAGCGGAAGACAAATCCTCCAAAAATTGTACAAACACTCCTTCATTACCTCGAGTAACACACTCACACACACGCACTCCAGAGTAGTCTTCAAACTCTCATCTAGAAGCGGAGCATGTTGTTGACATTTGCATGAACGCTCACTTTTCTAACTCGCTGTTGTTCTGTCTCTGTCCATCCAGGACGGAAAGAGAAGGATGCATGCCGGTCAGCTGATTCCACTGTAATTAAAGACTGCTTTCCATCTGCTGAAGCACTTTGCAACGTCCCGAGCGGCTGCAAAAGCTATGAGGCTGAAAGGGGGAGGATACGAAGAGGCTTACGGTGTGTCTCGCATGCTTGCGGTAGGGCCTCGGAGAACGGCTTATTAGGATCCAGGCCTTCTAATGTTCAAAACTACAGATCTGGGCTGTGTGGACACTTTCTCCAGGAATCCTTGTGCTCTTTAAGCGTTCATTTGTAACGCTATTGCAGGGCTGTCGTCTGTCGGACGATCGGGGAACGTTGTCCCAGGGCCACTAAGGTCGTCTATAGAGTGCTGAACTGATAATGAACTTTTGTAGGCCAACTTGGAAGTTGGCATCACCCTGATTGCCTCAAAAAAAAAAAAGAAAAGAAAAAAAGATTTTTACAGTGGCTAATATATGCCAAATATATGCTGTAAACAGTGAAGCTCAATGAAAGAATTTTTTTTTGTAATAGAAAATATATTTAGTTTCAACCCTCATCTACCAAAATATTTTTCAAAATGTATTTCAGGGGCAAGAAAATACATTTCCAATTTTACAGTAGCATCCATTTGTGCTAAATGCAAATGTGGATGGAATAGCCTAGAGATCAAAACTACATTAATAATGATTTAATAATGCTAATTTTATAAGCTTATTTTAATGCTACATCGTCCTGGGAGGTTGCCAGGTTATTGCATCAATGTCTTGACTCTTTTTTTTTGTCCTATCTATTAGTGTATTTATAAAATCCACAAAATCATGTTGTGTAACGAACATGCAGAAACATGAAGGAGTCAAAAAGATAAAACATGAAAATGGTGTCACTGAGGACTCCTGTTGACCCTCATGTGTGTGTCAAGGTCAATGCATCTCTCAAAATATCAGATAATTGGACCTTTTTATGACATAACAAGGTTAATTAATGTGGTAAAATGTAGTGCACTTATACACTGCTGTGCAAAAGATATTTTATTTTTTAAAGATGTATTTTATGCTCATCAAGGCTGCATTTATTTGATCAAAAATACAGAAAAAACATTAATATTGTGAAATATTATTGCAATTTAAAATAATGGTTTTCTATTTTAATATACTTTAAAATATCATTTATTTCAGTGATGCAAAGCTGAATTCTCAGCATCATTACTCCAGTCTTCAGTGTCACATAATCCTTCAAAAATCATTCTAATATGCTGATTTATCATCATCAATGTTGGAAACAGTTGTGCTGCTTATAAACTAAAAACTAAATCACCTCAATGGCAAAAAATAATAATCAATACAGTACAGTACAATACAGGACCTGCCAGATTTGAGGAATGTTGGTCCAAACTATAAAGTAAGATGCAATAGATTTATATTTGCGGCGAATAGTGATTTAACAAGCTTGTGACATATTATGCAATCTTACATCCTAAGATTTCAAAAATGACACAAAGAATGTGTATTTCAGTAAAAGAAGACAAGAACACACAGAAATGTGACCCTGGAGCGCAAAACCAGTCTTAAGTCGCTGGGGTATATTTGTAGCAATAGCCAAAAACACATTGTATGGGTCAAAATTATCGATTTTTCTTTTAAGCCAAAAATCATTAGGATATTAAGTAAAGATCATGTTCCATGAAGATATTTTGTAAATTTCCTGCTGTAAATATATCAAAACTTAATTTTTGATTAGTAATATGCATTGCTAAGAACTTCATTTGGACAACTTTAAAGGTGATTTTCTCAGTATTTAGATTTTTTTGCACCCTCAGATTCCAGATTTTCAAATAGTTGTATCTCAGCCAAATATTGTCCTATCCTAACAAACCATACATCAATGGAAAGCGTATTTATTTAGCTTTCAGATGATGTATAAATCTCAATTTCGAAAAATTGACCCTTATGACTGGTTTTGTGGTCCAGGGTCACAAATGAATTGACTTGGCCAAGTCTTTTGGGAACAGGCGTCCTTCATCTGTGCTTAGTAACCCACGCATTTAGTGTGTTGTTCACCTTGTCCTCTTCCTGTGAGAGGCTGTGAGATATCAGTGAGATTTCCACAACAGCCAGCTCACACACCACATTCTCGTTTGTCACACCTCCCATTCTTAGGCACATAACTGACTGATTCATCGGCGGAACGAGCTAAAAATAGACTCTCATCCTCCGAAATATCTAAAGATGAGCGCGGCGTTACGATAACAAATACATGGCAGCTGTACTCTCCCTTTGTGCGTCACACTAACACAAGCGAGGCTCTCGGCAGGATGCGTTCTCGATATTCCCATGATGTGATACAGCACAAGCTATTACATCTCCATTCAGAAGTACAGGAAGTCCACCTCCTGTCTTGCATACTTCCTGATTATAAACCCTCTTGGCAGGAGAGTGTGAATGGAATATTACAATCTTTTATCCCTGTCCCACTTCTTTGATGAGCTGTAATACATCCTCAGGAAACAGAATATTGACATTAGCTTCAATAATTAAGTGGCCGTCAGCGAGACTGATCTCATCTAAACTGCCCTCTTATGTGATGTGTGCTGTTTTATTTTTGGCATGAAACTGGGTCATATAGCGCATGTTATGATAATCACTTTTTTTTCTGCACAGAAGCCCAGGCATTGGGGTTTGAGAAAATTGTCTTAAACTATGTCAAGGAATAACATAACAGGGTTCTCCTAAAAAGAAAAGTTAACTGTCTTTCTTCTGTGGAAAACAAAAGAAGATATTTAGCAGAATGTTTGCATGCTCTTTTCCACACAATTAAAGTAAATGGTGACAGTCAAACTCCAAGAATGTCCAAATGCACTGTGCATTTGTACATGCAATTTGCGCGATTTGTTCTAAAGTCTACTGAAGACATGCGATGTGAGGAAACTTGAACCCAGCAGGCAGAGAATGTCAATATAATGTCAGGTTGATGTTAGAGGCGTAGCTTGACGTTTGAGCTTGGGGGGGCCAAACCGAACCGGTCAAGGAGTATTGAAATAGTACACTTACAAGTATACTACTAGTACACTGATATTTGTATACTTACTACATAAATTATACTTAAAAATATACTTGAACTTTACTTAAATATACTTACTAAAATAAACTTGAAGTATACTATTTTGGTAAGGGTGGCATCGTGAAGCACCTTTATTTTTAAGAGTGTAGAAATTGAATTGACATTGAATTTTGGTCACCCGACGTCACAACCGAAATTTAACCAAATATGACATAAATATGACATAAACTAAGCTAAAGGGTTCACTCAAAATTCTGCAGAACACAACAACAGGCTTTCATATTGTTTTTTTTTTTTTTTTAATATTTTCTTTTGGGTTCACAGAAGAAGATAAAAAAAAGTAATCCAGGTTTGGAATAAAATGAAGGTGAGTAAATGATGACAGGTTTTCATTTTGGGGTGAGTTGTGAGCTCTCAAATATTTAATGTTTGTGTATATTGGTAGTATCAGTGCTGGGTAGTAACTGATTACATGTAATCTGGATTACGTAATAAGATTCCAAAAATGGAGTACTCTGGATTATATTACATTTTAAAATGCTCATAATCGGATTACAGTTACTTTTATGGATTACATGATTACATATTATTCATAAAATGTAAATTATTCATAATTTATTGATTCTCCCTAGTTCTTCTAAATTCTCTTTTAAAGTTCCCTTTCTAAAATAATCTCATGCAAATGATTTTGCACAATTATGCAAGTTACTAAACAATGGTGGTGTATAGTTCTGAAACACTTTGTCGTCATCATATCTGACCTTCAGTTACTGACTTTCAGTAATTCTGAACAAAAATATTTCAAACCTAGAAGATTTTAGGCGTGTAATGTTATTGCTGTTTTCATGTTCATTAATGCTTGTTCATGAAATGTTCATGTCCCAAATGTTTTTGTCAGCCAAACCCCTTTGACATAAAATATTTACTTAAAATACCTCTGAGGAAGCTTTTTATCAACTCACAAACCCATCATAGTTGCGTACGTATGTGTGGGGCGGAGCTATCAAAATAGGGGCAAGACCCTTTTGGGGTAGGGGTGTGTTTGTTTTGGTGATTTCAAATATCAACATTGGCTACCAGAAATCGCTTACCCTGCCTTTAAGCCCAGTTTGGGAAACCATGGTGAAATGTGATGTTTAATGCACTTTATGATGCTGATATCAAATGATGGAATATATTTTCTTTCTCTTTGCTTTTTTTCTTAATCAATATGCTACATTTAATGGTAAATTTAAAACAAGACAGATAAAAGTAATCTAAAAAGTAGTCAGAACACATTACCTAAAATAAGTAACCTAGATTACTACAGTTTTGGTCATGTAATCTGTAATCAGTAATGGACTACAATTTGTAAGTTATCTACCTGACACTCATTGATACACCAGATTTCAACGAATCAACTTTTTATTCAACTATGTTTCTCACAAAAAGCAATTGTATTATTCTAAAAATAAATATATCACATGACTCGTATGGATGCTTTTATGATCATTTTATCGTTTTTTTGGCCACATCTCCTTTTGTGACGAAAATAATACCGATTTGTTAAAAAAAATTGACCCTTATGACTGGTTTTGTGGTCCAGGGTCACATATGTCGACAATGACAATTTTCATTGCTGTGTGAACTATGCCTTTAATGTTCTCATGGAAAAAATCTCTTTTTAGAAGGCAGCATGTAACACGCGCACCTCCTTTTTCCACATAAAAGCACATCCGAGGACCGTCATCTATAAAAAAAACGTGGCCTCTGAATGTCTGATGGTTTAACATCCATCATCACTTCCTTTTTCCATTTCCAGCCATTCTCTAGATAGAATCCCATTGGAATTAAAATAGCCACTGTCTAACCTAACAATAAACAAAAACCACTGAGTCGTGGCCCTATTTATGGTGAATGCCTCGCATACCAAGTATAACCCAGGCATCTCCTTCCCTTTACGATGTCAATGCTGCAGGATACACACACACACACACACACTTATGTATGTATACACACACACACACCCATTCTTTTTTGTCCTTCATTCATTGCCTCTTTTTTGAGTCGCATCCTCTCTTGTGAAAGAGCAGGAGAGCTGCTGTAATTATTCCCTTATTCAGAGGAATGTCCAAACAAATAGCCTTTTTGAAGCGAGCCATTGTCTCAATGTGGGAGTGGATCAGGCCGGGCGCAGGAGGCACGGAGCAGCTTCCTGTGGACGGAATGTCTCGAGTGAAGCCACGCAAACACTCCCCCGACCCTAAAAGTCCCTGTTGACCAAAGTCCTAATTTTAGGACATCGGACGCTTCCTGGGAGGATATAAAAGTAGATTTGTGAGACATTACGCAGAAGAGTCAAACATCCTTTCAGAGAATCCTAAATGCAGCGGGACCGTTTCAGAATATACTATACAAACACATTATACTAACATATTTTGACTGTATAGCCAGAGGAGAATTGGCCGCCTGCTGTAGCCTAGTCTACATTTTTTTTTCTCCATTATCAAACATCAAAAGGTTTCCTTCCTAGTCACAGTTCCCTTTGCCTTGCACACTAGGTTACTCAAAATATTTCACATCATGTACTATGTATTATATTATTTATTAAGTACCCTTGTGAAAAAGAAGTGTGCTTAAGTGTGTCGAACTTTTAGTTTACTTCAAACCTTTTAAGTATATAAAAAAAAAACTGTACTTGCAAATTATATAATATTAATGAAATAAAAGAACACTTAAGTGTACTTAATGACGTTACAGTACACGCTGTAATAATGTCAAATTCAAAGTTTTACTTTGATGTACATTTAAAATCAAGGGCCCGGTTTCACAAACGGGGGCTTAGCTTAAGCCAGGACTAGGCCTTAGTTAAATTAAGATATTTAAGCAACTTTTACAAAAATGCCATAGAAGAAAGCATTACAGGTGTGCATCTTGACACAGAACAATGACTGGCATATTTGAAGATATGTCAGAGCAAGATATTTTTAGTTGAGACAGCTCAAACATGCATTTTAGTCTGGGACTAGCTTAAGCCTCCTCTGTGAAACCGGGGGGTATATGTTTTAATAATTTTTATCATGTTTCAAAGAAGAACACTAATTTTGTTTTCTGACATACTAAAGCACACGTAAAATACTTGATTATTAATTTTAGTACACATTATCCATATTTCGAAGACAATAGGAGTAATTTCGAAGTTACATATAAACATGTACTTAAGTCCTCGAACTTAAGTCCTCGAACTTAAGTCCTCGAACTTAAGTCCTCGAACTTAAGTCCTCGAACTTAAGTCCTCGAACTTAAGTCCTCGAACTTAAGTCCTCGAACTTAAGTCCTCGAACTTAAGTCCTCGAACTTAAGTCCTCGAACTTAAGTCCTCGAACTTAAGTCCTCGAACTTAAGTCCTCGAACTTAAGTCCTAGTACTTAAGTCCTCGGTCAAAAGGCACTCTTTAGTTGAACTACTTGCATTTAATACAAATTTAAATGATAATTTAATTGTAAAAAATATATTTAATTGCGATTAAGTGTCTGAAAACATTACATTAAATTTGCACTTAAGTATATTTTTACTTTTATAATACGTTCTCTTTTTAAAAGTATGCTAAAATGTACTTCTCTTATGAACAGGTTTGCAAAAAAGTTCAAGGTTAAGTTTGATTTATTTAGACAGATCACTCATGCACCGAACCATTTGCAGGAATTTCTCACACCAAAGTAGTAAAGGGATATTTTTATTTTTTATTTTTTATTTTTTTCAAATTGACTTTTTCAGCATTATTGCAAACGTTTGTCATTAAGGAACACTGAATTATTTTGCTGTTACAAAAACAATGTCAATACCAACTAACGTCACATTAAAATGAAAATACACAGAGCACTAATCTCACATCAAAAATTCCATATATAACGAAAGTGATTTTTAAAATCCGTAATCATATAAAAGTCTGCACATAGAAAACAGAAAACAAACAGCGTGCTGTATAAAGAGGATATTTACCTGGCATCTATTGTACCAAACAAAACTTGTCTTTTATCAATTATCAGATAAAAAATGTTTGTTTTGGTGATTTCAAATATCAACATTGGCTACCAGAAATCGCTTACCCTGCCTTTAAGCCCAGTTTGGGAAACCATGGTGAAATGTGATGTTTAATGCACTTTATGATGCTGATATCAAATGATGGAATATATTTTCTTTCTCTTTGCTTTTTTTCTTAATCAATATGCTACATTTAATGGTAAATTTAAAACAAGACAGATAAAAGTAATCTAAAAAGTAGTCAGAACACATTACCTAAAATAAGTAACCTAGATTACTACAGTTTTGGTCATGTAATCTGTAATCAGTAATGGACTACAATTTGTAAGTTATCTACCTGACACTCATTGATACACCAGATTTCAACGAATCAACTTTTTATTCAACTATGTTTCTCACAAAAAGCAATTGTATTATTCTAAAAATAAATATATCACATGACTCGTATGGATGCTTTTATGATCATTTTATCGTTTTTTTGGCCACATCTCCTTTTGTGACGAAAATAATACCGATTTGTAACTACAAATGTGACCCTGGAGCACAAAACCAGTCTTAAGTCGCTGGGGTATATTTGTAGCAATAGCCAAAAAAACATTGTATGGGTCAAAATTATTGATTTTTATTTTATGCCAAAAATCATTAGGATATTAAGTAAAGATCATGTTCCATGAAAATATTTTGTAAATTTCCTACTGTAAATATATCAAAACTTAATTTTTGATTAGTAATGTGCCTTGCTAAGAACTTCATTTGGACAACTTTAAAGGCGATTTTCTCAGTATTGTGATTTTTTTGCACCCTCAAATTCCAGATTTTTAAATAGTCGTATATCTGCCAAATATTGTCCTATCCTAACAAACCATACATTAATGGAAAGCTTATTTATTCAGCTTTCAGATGATGTATGAATCTCAATTAAAAAAAATTGACCCTTATGACTGGTTTTGTGGTCCAGGGTCACATATGTCGACAATGACAATTTTCATTGCTGTGTGAACTATGCCTTTAATGTTCTCATGGAAAAAAAAAATCTCTTTTTAGAAGGCAGCATGTAACACGCGCACCTCCTTTTTCCACATAAAAGCACATCCGAGGACCGTCATCTATAAAAAAAACGTGGCCTCTGAATGTCTGATGGTTTAACATCCATCATCACTTCCTTTTTCCATTTCCAGCCATTCTCTAGATAGAATCCCATTGGAATTAAAATAGCCACTGTCTAACCTAACAATAAACAAAAACCACTGAGTCGTGGCCCTATTTATGGTGAATGCCTCGCATACCAAGTATAACCCAGGCATCTCCTTCCCTTTACGATGTCAATGCTGCAGGATACACACACACACACACACTTATGTATGTATACACACACACACACACATTCTTTTTTGTCCTTCATTCATTGCCTCTTTTTTGAGTCGCATCCTCTCTTGTGAAAGAGCAGGAGAGCTGCTGTAATTATTCCCTTATTCAGAGGAATGTCCAAACAAATAGCCTTTTTGAAGCGAGCCATTGTCTCAATGTGGGAGTGGATCAGGCCGGGCGCAGGAGGCACGGAGCAGCTTCCTGTGGACGGAATGTCTCGAGTGAAGCCACGCAAACACTCCCCCGACCCTAAAAGTCCCTGTTGACCAAAGTCCTAATTTTAGGACATCGGACGCTTCCTGGGAGGATATAAAAGTAGATTTGTGAGACATTACGCAGAAGAGTCAAACATCCTTTCAGAGAATCCTAAATGCAGCGGGACCGTTTCAGAATATACTATACAAACACATTATACTAACATATTTTGACTGTATAGCCAGAGGAGAACTGGCCGCCTGCTGTAGCCTAGTCTACATTTTTTTTTCTCCATTATCAAACATCAAAAGGTTTCCTTCCTAGTCACAGTTCCCTTTGCCTTGCACACTAGGTTACTCAAAATATTTCACATCATGTACTATGTATTATATTATTTATTAAGTACCCTTGTGAAAAAGAAGTGTGCTTAAGTGTGTCGAACTTTTAGTTTACTTCAAACCTTTTAAGTATATTAAAAAAAAACTGTACTTGCAAATTATATAATATTAATGAAATAAAAGAACACTTAAGTGTACTTAATGACGTTACAGTACACGCTGTAATAATGTCAAATTCAAAGTTTTACTTTGATGTACATTTAAAATCAAGGGCCCGGTTTCACAAACGGGGGCTTAGCTTAAGCCAGGACTAGGCCTTAGTTAAATTAAGATATTTAAGCAACTTTTACAAAAATGCCATAGAAGAAAGCATTACAGGTGTGCATCTTGACACAGAACAATGACTGGCATATTTGAAGATATGTCAGAGCAAGATATTTTTAGTTGAGACAGCTCAAACATGCATTTTAGTCTGGGACTAGCTTAAGCCTTCTCTGTGAAACCGGGGGGTATATGTTTTAATAATTTTTATCATGTTTCAAAGAAGAACACTAATTTTGTTTTCTGACATACTAAAGCACACGTAAAATACTTGATTATTAATTTTAGTACACATTATCCATATTTCGAAGACAATAGGAGTAATTTCGAAGTTACATATAAACATGTACTTAAGTCCTCGAACTTAAGTCCTCGAACTTAAGTCCTAGTACTTAAGTCCTCGGTCAAAAGGCACTCTTTAGTTGAACTACTTGCATTTAATACAAATTTAAATGATAATTTAATTGTAAAAAATATATTTAATTGCGATTAAGTGTCTGAAAACATTACATTAAATTTGCACTTAAGTATATTTTTACTTTTATAATACGTTCTCTTTTTAAAAGTATGCTAAAATGTACTTCTCTTATGAACAGGTTTGCAAAAAAGTTCAAGGTTAAGTTTGATTTATTTAGACAGATCACTCATGCACCGAACCATTTGCAGGAATTTCTCACACCAAAGTAGTAAAGGGATATTTTTATTTTTTATTTTTTATTTTTTTCAAATTGACTTTTTCAGCATTATTGCAAACGTTTGTCATTAAGGAACACTGAATTATTTTGCTGTTACAAAAACAATGTCAATACCAACTAACGTCACATTAAAATGAAAATACACAGAGCACTAATCTCACATCAAAAATTCCATATATAACGAAAGTGATTTTTAAAATCCGTAATCATATAAAAGTCTGCACATAGAAAACAGAAAACAAACAGCGTGCTGTATAAAGAGGATATTTACCTGGCATCTATTGTACCAAACAAAACTTGTCTTTTATCAATTATCAGATAAAAAAAAAAAAGAAGAAGGCACCGTTCTGATGACTGATTGAAACACCCCACTAAATTTCAGTTGTGTCCTAGAATAGAACAGAACTTCCAGCTTTACTGTAGAAGCATTACAGAAAATGCTAGGCCTGTGTATGTAAGTGCATCAGTCATCTGTGTATTTACAGTAATGGGTTGGTCAGGAAGCCTGCAGGTGTTGTTGGCATTGCATTGAGAGTTCATTTCTGGTAGGACAGGCTGCTGGAGTGTAATAAAGGTGCCTTAGAGCTGCAGTGGGTGTGGTAAGAGGTGGTTAGAGGGGATTTTCAAGCTTTCTGGCCGTATTCTGGAGTCATCAGGAGAGACGTGTCGCTTCCTGTCTGGAAGAGTCTGAGAGCTCTGGACACAGATCTGTGTGAGAGATGAGCTGTCCCTGTATCCTGAGAGATCTCTTTCTCCATGTTTGTCTAACTGTGCGCTGTAGTCTTTCTGTCATAATTTTTTTTTTTTCTGTATTAATTCAGCTCAACTGCAGAACTGCAGAATGCAAGATCATTTTAAGTTTGTTACATATACAGTATATTTTTTTTAAAGTTTGAGTTCTATTTAAAATCTAACAGACATTGATGATATTGTTGTAAGATTTGCATACTGAATTTTATTTATATTTAATTTAATTAAAAAATTTTTTTTTAGCATACTGAATTGTAAAACTAACACTATTCTCAAGTAAGTGTAAGTTTGTAAATTTTTTATGTCATTCTTTTTTATTTTGTGACTTTTTGTATACATTGCTGTAACCTGTATACGAAATAAATGATAATGACAGTTTAAAACCAGGCCTGTGAAGACTTAACGTTTGCTTTGTCCTTGTGTTAGCTTCTGTCAGACTCCACAGCAAGAGAAGGACATGAGATTCAGTAGCAGAGAAGGATTTCTAATCAGAGGTCCCTTTGGAGCCGGTGAAAGGAGCAGTTCCATGGTAGACTAGAGAAGAACAGCAGCCTTTGGGGCCCCGCCAGCGGAGGCGAGCTCACACATCACTGCTCGCCTGCGTCTTTGTATGCATGTGGAATTAAAAGGATGTGGGTGAAAGTTTGTGAGGAGCAGAAGAAGAACTTCTGTCCATTCACTGCTTAAATCACACACACGACTGACCCGAGATCTTCTAAAGAGAGAAACACTGAGCATTAAACGACTGGCATTCTGCTGGCTTTCCGTTGTGAGCAACTTTACTTGTTCCTTGTTTTGTTTTTTTCATGGTGTAAATTACAAGATGGACCACATCCTGATCTTTTAAAACCTACATAGCAAACCTCCAAGACAGTAATCTCTTACAGGAAAGAGATACTTGGCAAAGGACAGCTTGCTGACAGATACATGTAGACTCACGTTTCCGTACCATAAATGGGGAAATATCAGTTTACATTCTTAAAAGGGCTTAGGTTTTCATTTGACAATGACAAAAGGAATTGTTTTCTGTTTTATGCCTCCTTTTATGATATGAACCAGAGAATTGTGTTAGTAGAATGAAAAGAATGTGTACAAGACAACTGGGCTATTCAGAGCGGGTAATGCAGGTGTTGGGCTCAAAGTAAACATGAAATGTTATTCCAAAACACATTTTACATCCGTATTTTGATATAAAAAACAAAAAGTACGGGAAAGTGGGTGTAAGATATCAACGTTTGCAATTGCAGTGGATTAGGGGCTTTTGATTAAAAGCATGTTATAATATTTTATTGAAATTATTATTATTATTATCATCATCATCATCATCATCAATAATTTAATTTATAATTCATCCGTATTTTGATATAAAAAACAAAAAGTACGGGAAAGTGGGTGTAAGATATCAACGTTTGCAATTGCAGTGGATTAGGGGCTTTTGATTAAAAGCATGTTATAATATTTTATTGAAATTATTATTATTATTATCATCATCATCATCATCATCATCATCATCATCAATAATTTAATTTAATTTAATTTAATTTAATTTAATTTAAATGTGAAGGGACGTCCGCTGCATTCAATGTATACATTTTATCAGATCAAACCCATAAATTATTATTATTATTATTACTATTATTACTATTATTATTATCAATAATAATGACAATAATTTAATTTAATTTAATAATAAATTAAATTAATCTGAAGAGACTTCCGCTGCATCATTTTAGCTACAGAACAATTTATATTTATAAATTTTAATTATAAAAATTGAAAAAGATTTTTATTTTTAAATATTTTCCCGCTTTGGAATGCAAGCATTGATGAAGACCAGACCAGAAATGTAAATTAGGAATGTAAATAGAAACAAATTTATTTCATATTGACTTCAAAAGGAAAGAGAGGTAAAGAAAGGTTAGTAATAATCAACATCATCAGTATTCATATTCATAAAGTATGTTAATTGTAGTTCTGCTTTATTTATTTATTTGTTTGATTGTTTGTTTAGTTAGACACTGACATGCACAATATCAAGATATGGACTAAAAACCTGCAAAAAAAAAAAATTAGGTCATGTTGTAATATCAGAACTTTGTAAGTCATAATAAGCCAAATCACTCCATGAATAAAAAAGAGATATTTTCTCCAAAACCACTGTGCATCTGCATTTCTGTTTGCACCTTGAGACTAACAGGATGTGTGAGCATCATTCAAATGTTCTGCAAAGCTTCGAAATGGAGGTGGACACGGCATTCACGGAGTTGTGTGTGTGTGTTCAGAGCACATGCGCTCTGGCGAGGTTTCCCCACCGTGCCCCTCAGCACAGCGTATACAGTTACTCACATCCCCAGGAAGCGGAGGTATGACATCACCCTTATCAGCCACTAACTCTCAGCCTCTCCAAGAGCAGGGGGAGCGCAGGAAGACAGGAGAGGCTGTGAGATGGATTGCAAGGAGAGGAAGAGGAAGGCTTGAGATTGTTTTACATTTTTTACATTACAAAGGTGTTTTACATTAGCGAAGACACACAGCGGATCACAAGCAATGTGATCCTTCAAACAGCTGAAATTTGTTCAATCATATTCATATTAAATGCTGAATCTATCAAGAACTTGTATGGGCCAGATGTACTGATAAAACATAAAAGGTACAGTTTTAATGCACTGTTAGTTGCTTTGGATAAATGGACCATTAGAATATATATATTTCTATCATGACAACTCTCTGAGTGATTTGCATGGTAATATACATGACAATGTTAATGTGTTTGGTCTTGGTGGAATAGATCTGCTACGCTGCTGCTGCTGCAAGTACCGAGACTTGCTACTGCCAATACATCCACAACATTCTGCTGTGAGCATGTAAGGAATATTGCTGCTGCACATAAATCAGATATAAATAACCCCCATAGCATACATGATCACCCCGTAGCAGATCTATACAGGTGGAGCTGGGGAAGGTGGAGGTTTTCTGAAGTGTGCTGCTACTGCTACAGCAAGCACTAGCTGAGTATTTGAATGTTGAGCAGCGAGCTCATTGGCTGCTGATACAAAAAGAACCAATCAGTAGCGCTATATATAGAGTAGCTTTACCAATGTTATATATATGTATATATATATATATATATATATATTAGTGGTGTC